>NC_087159.1:3417500-3422500 GCF_035594125.1 Scylla paramamosain | reverse complement strand
GCGAAATGATTTACGAAATACAAACGTCGCTGGTGGAAGATTAGAAGGCAAGGCGGAGATTGTTGCTGATGCTAATTCCTTGCTTTCTCCTTTTATTAACTCCAGCAGCATATTTTTCTCTTGTTCTTATTCTTGTTCTCCTTGTTCCTCATCTTGTTCCTGTTCATCTTGTTGGTGGTGGTGGTGCCATGTCGTTGTTGTTCTTTTCCTTCTTCTTCTTCTTCTTCTTCTTCTTCTTCTTCTTCTTCTTCTTCTTCTTCTTCTTCTTCTTCTCTCTTCTTCTTCTTCTTCTTCTTTTAAGCACTGATGATAATAATGATACTATTTATGTCATGAACACTACATACATTTGTGGTGCCGAGACAAGGCCAGGTGTTGTCAGGGCAGGTGTCTGGTCACCTTAATATGGACACGTGTCCACACCACACAGGTGCGCCGACACAATCACGTCAACTTAACCGAAACTTACTGAAGCTTCTCTCTCGACAAATCGATATTGTGTTGAAATATCATTATAGAGGATACTGCATGCATTACAATTTTGTTTACTTCTTTTTTGACCAAATATTACGCTTTCAAGTGGTACGTGGAGTTCAGCCGACTGGAAAAGGTAAATTATTATATAAAACACACACACACACACACACACACACACACACACACACACACACACACACACACACACACACACACACACACACACACACACACACACACACACACACAATTTCTGTCAAGTAAAATATGTTATTGTGTTAGAATGTTAATGAAGGACGCTCTGTGCATTGTAAACATCATGATCAGTATTGTTTTCATTCTACTCCTTGTATACATTTTTTTCTTTTTTTTGTCTCCAAGCATTTTTGTGAAAGTGAAAGTGAGTGTCTTTGTGGTGGCGATGTTGGTCAGTTTATTAGTGGTGATGATGGGATTGTTGTGGTGTTGAGGGCGACAGCTGTGATGTTGTGCTTGTTGTGGGAACATACAAAGGTAGTGGTGGTGGTGTTGGTCAAGGTGGTGATTGTAGTGGGTGTTTTGGGTGATGATGCTGGGAGGAATGTTGTTAGCGGTGGTGGTGATGAAGGGGCACACATGTAGAATGATGTTGTTGTTTGTAGTGCTATTTTTAGTGGTGATGACCTCAGTTTTCAGGGTGCTGGCGTAGCGTTCATGGCTGCGGCTGTAGAAGTGTTAGTGCCGGTAGCGGTGGAAGCTGTGGTGCCTATAGTAGTAGCTGTGGTGGTGGCTGTTGTGGTGTCTGTGGTGGTAGCTGCGGCGTGGCGAGGCCGAGGGCGCCCCACACATAACGAGGCAGCCCTGTGTTTACCCTTCTTGATGATCCACCAACACCACCAATTTACCATTGACTATTATATTTCTGCCAATGTGAATGTGGAAGAGATGCTCCTCGATTACACGCATTAGGATGGCAAGCACTCTGTGATCACCGGCCCTTCGCTGCCTAAAGACAATGGTTCGCCTTTAATTCCCTCCAATGTCAAGATGCGCCCGGTTGCCAGCTCGCCAGTCCTAGCCGCCGCCTCCGTCCAGCCGCCGCACCGCAGTCGCATCGTTGCTCCATAATGAGTGAATCCTCTCATGCGGGCGCAGGCTGTAAATTCTTGGCTATAAAACGAAGCCCTCGTGGTAGCGGTGACCATAATCCAGTATGCAAATGAGATCCTCCCAGGTAATACAAGATGAAGGTGGCATAATGGTATGTGATTTTAAAAGACCAGGTAATTGACGGAATCTTAATATTGGAGTCAGTGGTTAAGGGGTAATGCGAGGGTGGAGGAGACCATCGCGGCCAGCCAGGACCCTCGCTGATGCCACGCCTCCTCAACAACATTCGCGCATTCGGCACATTACATCCTCGGCTCTTGCACCTGTCGCGGCTCGGTGCTCAGAGACACGGCCAGGGGACAAGTGCCTCATAGCAGTGGTGGGGTCCCGGGCGCCACATAGCATCAGTCTATCAGCGCGGCCCGATCTGACCCCGGCCCGCTTGGTGATCTGTGCCGACGCCGCATCTGCCCGACGTCTCCTGATAGCAATCGTGTTCCTGACAGCCGCGCTCTCCATCACACTTTACAAGCTTCTCACAGTCACTTTATCCTCGCCATATACAGGGTTGTGCGGGCTGCCGTGTTGTTCTTTTAATTGGGATCTAAGAGTCGCGTCCCGTCACTCATGGGCAAGACAGGAGGCAGCCCCGTCAGTCCCTGGGTGTCGGGGCATTGTCGGGTGTCAGGCTGTTGTGTGTCTGGTGTGGCTCCTCCCTTCCTCACACTGACGCGACGGGCTCTAAGGCGACGGGATTGTGGGACTGTGAGGCTCAGGGTCGTACAGTGTATGTGTGTGTGTGTGTGTGTGTGTGTGTGTGTGTGTGGGTGGGTGGTGGTGATGGTGGTGGTTCTGTGAAATACCGGTAGTGGTGTTTGGTGTTTTTTTCACTTTCTTTTTTTGTTCGTGTTTTTCCTTGTTTTTCTTGTTTTTGTTTTTGTTCTTTTTGTTTTTGTTCTTGTTCTTGTTCTTGTTCTTCTTCACCACCACCACCACCACCACTACTACTACTACTACTACTACTACTACTACTACTACTACTACTACTACATGTCGCATATTTCTACAACAACAAGAAAGACAACAACAACAACAACAACGACAACAGTAATTCCCCCTCCACCCTACCCACCACCCACCAACCAACCAACGCAAAAAAAAAAAAAAAAAGAACAGCGATAACAACAACAATGAGATAAGCACCAGGATAACAACACGAAGGAGGCAGTCAAGCAGATCGTCGGTAATAAACACGACCATAGCGAGGTAATAGTGGTGGTGGTGGTGGTGGTGCTGCTGCTGCCGAGAAGGAAGAGGAGGAAGAAAAGTTTTTAAGAAACCTTTAGGGCAAGTATAGCGATGAAATAAAACCCACTGTCCAAATATCCAGCGGAGAGCAGTAAACTTTATGAAAACGAATCGGGGTTGGAAAATACAAAAAACAGGAAGCTACCGAGGGATGGGGCGGGTCGGTGAATGGGTGTGGAGTGGGATGGGGTGGGGAAAGAAGAAGGAAGGAAGGAAGGAAGCAAGGAAGAAAAGCATGTTGTGGAGGGAAGAGGGAAGGAAGAATGGCATTTTTACTTCTAACAAAGACTAAGGGAAGGGAGGAAGGAAGCAAGGAAAGCATGGGATGGGTGGGGAAGGGAGATGAGAAAGGAGGAGGAGAGGAAGGAAGGAAGGAAAGAAGAAAGGCATTTTTACTTCTGACAAAGACTTCTGGTAATCCACTGTCTCCTCTTTTTTCTTTTTTTCTTACTCTTCATCTTCATCATTATTTTGTTTCTTCTTCTCTTATGTTCTCGTTTCTTTCCTTTTTCTTTCTCATTTTCTTGTTTTAGTTATTTTTTTATCTTCTTTACTCTTGTGTTACTTTCGTTCCTCGCTTTGTTCGAGTTTCCTCCCCTCCTCCTCCTCCTCCTCCTCCTCCTCCTCCTCCTCCTTCTTCACTCGTCATTCTTTTTTTCCTTTGTTATTGTTATTCTCAGGTATTTCTTTGCTCTTTCATTGTTTTCTTTTGTTCATATTATTTTCTTTCCTCATTTCTTCCCTTTCCTTTCCTCCTCCACGTGTTCCTCCTCCTCCTCCTCCTCCTCCTCTTCTGTTTACCCCTCGACGCAACCCAAAGTCCCATATCCAACACATTCCTCTCTCTCTCTCTCTCTCTCTCTCTCTCTCTCTCTCTCTCTCTCTCTCTCTCTCTCTCTCTCTCTCTCTCTCTCTCTCTCTCTCTCCGTCCTTAGCCTCTACACAGCTCTTCATAGCAACCACCACCACAGCCCTCCTCCTCATACCTTCTCCCGCTCCCTCTCCCTCTCTCCCTCCCAGTGAACCCTGCCACAACATTTTCTTTCCCTTTGTCAATAGTGTTATTTTTTCTTTTACATGCGTTTTTACGGCGGGCTGACAGTCATTTACACAAGAATAACTGAGGGGATGTCCGCGAGGAAACGGGCGAGCTGTTTATCGAAAAGCTGCAGTGTTTGCCGGAATCAGTCATGCCTTTATGTGGCTCCGAATTAGACTAAATGCTCCCACTACTGCTGCTCTGCTGGTGGTGGTGGTGGTGGTGGTGCAGTAGGAGGAGGTGGAGGAGGAAGAAGAGAAGGAGGAACAGGATGATGGGGAAGAAGACATACTAAGGGTGATGTGTTGGTGTGGTGGTATGTGGTGATGGTGGAAGAGAAGGAGAAGAAAGAAGAGGTAGAAGAGAATGAGGAATAGGAAGAGATAATAGTGGTGATGTTAGTGTTTCATTGCAATATTTTTTAGAGTTGAATGTACTTTTTCTTTCTTGAGTTTTTTTTTTTTCAAGGAAGTGAAATGTTGGCTTCACTATTTTTTTTTGTTCCTATAAAGGTAATGTGAAATGCTCTTTGTGAATTACTCGTTAGGTAATCGCATTTTTGTTTATCTATCACCATTACTTGTAGGGAGGAAGAGCTTTTCCGTCAATTCTATCTGAAAGGACCATTATAGTGCCTAGCCTTACCTCACCTCACCTCACCTCACCTCACCTCACCTCACCTCACCTTACCTTACCTTACCTTACCTTACCTTACCTTACATTACCTTGCTTCGCCTCGCCTCGCCTCTCCTTTCTTTACTCCCTGCGCTCCTCCGGTGTGGGCTCCCAGATGGCTGACACCCGCCGTCACTCTGTTGCCTTGTGTCCACTAATGCCTCATGGACTGTCATGCGTCTGTCTCCCCTTTACACACACACACACACACACACACACACACACACACACACACACACACACACACGGTTCCCTCACCACTCCATCACTGCTGTACACTCTGTTCACCGCACCACAAACACCACACCACAACATTCCACCATCACCACCGCCACCGCTACGTTAATCTCCACCACAACTCCACAACTGAACAATTCCACCTCCACC
The DNA here is from genome assembly GCF_035594125.1 of Scylla paramamosain. Lineage (NCBI taxonomy): Eukaryota > Metazoa > Arthropoda > Malacostraca > Decapoda > Portunidae > Scylla > Scylla paramamosain. The sequence continues at coordinate 3,417,525 of NC_087159.1, read as the reverse complement.
TCCACTTCTACATCCTAAAAGCCTA
>NC_087159.1:3405000-3415000 GCF_035594125.1 Scylla paramamosain | reverse complement strand
AGAAAGTTATTGTGCTTTTGATTGTTTTGTCTTCCTTAGAGCAATCAATAACTGTGACCTCTCCCTAAATAACAGGCACAAACAAATGTTCAGAATAACAATGCCTGCGTGTTCATTTATATATTTGTTTATATTCTTGCAGCGCGGGAATCGTGCCGCGCATCGACAGAATGGCATCACAGATTGGCCGCTGTGGGTGTGAGAGCGTATCCGAGGCGCATTTTCTTGTTTTCTCTCTTCCCTTTTCTACCATAAGGAAAATAACACTTAGACTCAACGCGGCGCCTCTGTCTGGTGCCAATAGTGGTGGCGATGGTGTGTGGCGCGTGCTGGCGGCGGCAGGCACGGGGAGGCGGTATGGATCCAGGAAGCAGGCGGCAAAAAAAGCAGCACAGTAAGTCGCGGGCAATTGGTATGCGAAACGCGGCGTGAGATAACATGGCGAGATAAAGCTGAGGATCGTTGTTTGCTGCATCCGTTGTGCAGCAGCGCCGCGGACTGCTTCGGTTCAGGGCGCAGCGCCAAAAAGGGAGGGAAGGTCTTGTCTGATCCCACCAAAAAGTCCCCGCGCCTTGACACACGCCCAGCCATTGAGAGTCTGCCCCATGATGTGCCGTACTGTGCAGGTCGTCCCTCAGCGGCGTGGCGGGCAGGGGTGGGCAGGGTGGGCCGCGTGGGGTGACAGGCGAGGCGCGTCACTGGAAGCATCAACCCGCTCCAAAAACGGGCTCAAAATAAATAACCTGTGACGTGAACTAAAACACGGCCATACACACGATGAGGCAGGGCGGCGCACGGGACATACTGAGCCTGTACGTACATCCATAAATGCAGGGCGGGTTACCACCTCTTTGGCATAATGATTTTAACTCCTCGTGCCGCTGAGATTACTCCGGTCAAGCCTCCTCTTTTGGGTTAGGTTAGGCAGCACAAACTTCTCACACTCCTCAAAGCTGCTCGTTTCTTTCTCACAGCTGTTCTTTCTGATGTCTGGAAATGCGGCCGATGTTAACGGGAAGCGTGAAAGGCGCCGTGCATGTCACTGTGTCTCACGCGTACCTACCTTTACCTGGGAAATTCGAAGACAACAGGTACCCGCGACGGCCTCATTGGTTTGGCTTATTGCTCCCCCTAATTGTTTGTGAGCTGTAATCCGAGTCCTTGTTAAACAAATGGGATTAAGGGAGATTTGTCTGAGGATTATAGAAATTTATTTATTGAGGATTGGTTAAGGATAGGCCTCTCTCTCTCTCTCTCTCTCTCTCTCTCCTCTCTCTCTCTCTCTCTCTCTCTCTCTCTCTCTCTCTCTCTCTCTCTCTCTAACCATGCATCTTGGACTAATCTCCTTTCCTTCCTTCCTCCATTTGCGACTTTCCTCCCTCCCATTGCTATCTTTCCTCATATTTCATCCACCATTAGCGTGCCACATCCCCACCACCCCTCCAATGGCTCCCCACCACCCCTTCAATGACTCCCACCACATAAGCATCTCTCCTCTCCCTTCCTCTCTCCCTCCCTCACTTCCAAATCCTCCTCCATCGTCCTCTCTCTCTCTCTCTCCCTCTCTCTCTCTCTCTCTCTCTCTCTCTCTCTCTCTCTCTCCTCTCTCTCTCTCTCTCTCTCTCTCTCCTCTCTCTCTCGTCTCTTCCAATCCTCCTCTCGCTACTGTCTTCCTTCGCTCGTAAATCTGAAGGCAAGTTCGTGGCGGCTGGGTCACGGAGCAGGTTGGAGGAGGAGGAGGAGGAGGAGGAGGTGGAGGAGGAGGAGGAGGAGAAGGAGGAGGAACAGCGCGTCACGGCCCGGTGAGGTAATGAACACACAGTCACGCTGAGGCGAACTTTATCACTTTGTGGTGTCATTTGAGAAAGGTAATACTGCATTTTTTCCCCGCAATGGAGGGCCTATTTCCTCTCCTATTAACTGCAACGAGGAGGAGGAAGAGGAGTGGGAGGAAGAAGAGGAGGAGGAGAAGGAAGGGGATAAGAGGAGGAGGAGGTGGAGTATCTGGTTCTGGTTTTGATTGTGGTGGTGGTGGTGGTGGTGGTGGTGGTGGTGGTGGTGGTTAGTGTTCGAGATTATAAGAAAGAGAAATAACAGTAAGGGATGCTGGTCTTGGTGGGGGTGGTGGTGGTGGTGGTGGTGGTGTTGGTGGGACTAATACCTGGGTACTTGTGTAAGAGGAAAAGGTGGATTGAAAATGGAAAGGAAATGGAGGATTCATGAGAGGGGAATATTACTTGGAGGGGGAGGGACATGGGGTGGTGGTGGTGGTGGAAGAAGAGGAAGAGAAGGAGAAGGAGAAAATACAGACAGATAAAAAAAAAGAGAAGGAGCAACTGAAGAAACAATGTGAAGAAAAAAAACGAAAGCACGCCCAAATAAATACACGAAGAGAAAAATAGATCGAATTAAAATAACCGTGGAGAGAGAGAGAGAGAGAGAGAGAGAGAGAGAGAGAGAGGGAGAGAGAGAGAGAGAGAGAGAGAGAGAGAGAGAGAGAGAGACTTTAAGGTCATTGCAGGGCACACCTTGACATACGGACTTCCCTCTCCCTCTCCTCTCCCTCTCCCTCTCCCTCTCCCACCAGGTAAAGGGTGGGGAGGGGGGGAGGAGGAGGGAGAGGGGAGACAGGTGATCGTGTTTTGATGAGGCAGACGTGACTCTCTTACCTGCTCCACTTTTTTGGGTGACAGAGAGAGAGAGAGAGAGAGAGAGAGAGAGAGAGAGAGAGGGGAGAGAGAGAGAGGGAGAGGGGAGTGTCTCGCTTTGTTTCTTTTTTCTTATTTACCCCTTTTTTTTTTCCCTCCCCTGTGTTTTGAATTAAGTCTGTTTTATTTTCTTTGCTGTTTTGCTTTGGTGGTGACTTTGTTGTTGTTGTTGTTGATGGTGGTGGTGGTAGTGGTGGTGGTGGTGGTGATGATTTGTTGTTGGTGATGATAATGATAAGTTTGATGATATGATTGGTGATAAGTCTTCTTGTTCCCTCCTCTCTTCTGGTCTCATTTGTTATTTTTCTTCTTGTGTTTCTTGTTATTCGTCTTATTCATGTGTTGGAAGATGCTAATAATTACAGTAACTCCTCCCTAAATCTGTGTTTCCTGTCACATATCAACGTCAGTATTGTTATGTTCCCCCCCTCTCTCTCTCTCTCTCTCTCTCTCTCTCTCTCTCTCTCTCTCTCTCTCTCTCTCTCTCTCTCTCTCTCTCTCTCTCTCTCTCTCTCTCTCTCTCTCTCTCTCTCTCTCTCTCTCTCTCTCTCTCTCTCTCACCCCTGCCCATCTGATTGGACACACCAGACACTGTCCGGCGCCCGTCAATTCGTCCCAGCGCCCCGAATGCCCTGGCCTCCTGCCGCGCCTACCGCCCGCCCGCAGGAAACAAAGTGCTTCTGATTCCTTATTATATCCTGCACTGAGAGGCGGCGGGGACACTGAATGCTAATGAGGCTGTGGGTGGGCTGAGGTGCCGCCCGCAGCCGCCCAGGTGTCACAGGTGTGAATTTTGCCCGCGTCGGTTTTACACGTGTTGGTCTGAGCAGTGGGCGGGCGCGGGCAGGTCTTGTTTACCGCCCAGGAGCTGAGGGTGAGCGGGGGCGTGGGCTGGACGGTGGGCTGAGGGAGGGTGGGAATAGAGAGAGGTAGAGAGAGAGAGACAAGGAGTTGGGGTTCACCTGTTGCCTCATTAGTGTGCCACACCTGTCGTCTGTAGGTACTCCCCCTCTCTCCTGCTACTCTTCCTCCCTCTCTTCCTCTCTCTCCTTTCCGTCCACTCCCTCTACGCCGGTCTCCCCCCACTATTCCTTCCCGCTACATGGCCCACGACAGCCTACCACTCCTCCACCACCTCTTCCACTTGCACTACACGCTACTTACTGCCACTTGTTCCTTCCTTCCACGGCTCCTTGCTGCCATCACCTCCACCGCCACTCCACTGTCTTCATTGGTACGCTCCTCTTGCCGCCTCCTCCACCACCACCACCACCACCACCACCACCACCACCACCACCACCACCACCACCACCTACACCACCACCACCATTCTCACCAAGGAAAATAAAACATTAGAAATATATGATCGAAGTTTTTTTTTAAATAATAGAATTTTAAAACATATAGGCAAACATTATCAGTCCGCGTTGCACTCGTGCGTGTCGACAGGAAGGGTTTATGGAGGTGTAGAAATTCAGCAGAAACGTAGCGGGAAAGAAAGGTGGCCATTCAGCACGGCGGCGTGATAGTCGCAAGGCCGCTTTCAAAATCGTGTAAAACTCGTCATTTTTCATGTATATTGGCCAAGGTCACTCACGTGTTACTCCACTCACTCTGACTCACGAGTATCCACGACTTGAGAGAGAGAGAGAGAGAGAGAGAGAGAGAGAGAGAGAGAGAGAGAGAGAGAGAGAGAGAGAGAGAGAGAGAGAGAGAGATGGCAGTCTGTCAACACGAGATCAAACTTCCCTCAAGTGGAACACCCGAGCCAGCATTGTCCCTAATGAGGTACGCACACACCAGTACAAACACACCAGACCACGCCACCACCACCACCACCACCACCACCACCACCACCACCAACACCACCACCACCACTACCACTACCACCACCACCGCCCTACGCAATCGTGACGGCGCGCACGAGCCTGTAACGGGAAATACCACGCCGGGCAGGGAAACGTTTTGCATGAGTGCGTTCGTTGAAATTCGGAAACACGAATATTGTAGGCGAAGTGGCGAGAACCTCAGTGGTACGTACAAGAAGTGGACACACAGAAAAAACACACCAACCTTCACCCATTTCCTATTCCTCGCCAGTATCTGCTGTCACTCCCTTCCATTCTCGACATCATTAACTCTATCTCACCCTCATCCGCCCTCCTCCTTCACTCCTCTTCCCTCTCCTTCCCTCTCCCTCCCATCCCTCCTTTACCGCCGCTCCCTATCAACCAATATTAGTCTTCTCGCTAGCTTCCTCGACCTCTGTGTCAACATGCTGGCTGCCCTGATCCTCCCGCCCCACCTCGCCTCGTCTCTTCCCGCCCCCTGCTCCCTCCCGCTGCAAACAGGCCTGCTGCTTATATCCATTGAGTGAGACAGGGTGTGGCTGGCTGTCCCCGTGTCCCCGTGAGCCGCCCCGCCCTCTGTGTGGCCGCGGCGTCCCTGTTACAAGGCTCCTTTGGCCCTCGCTGCAGGAGTGTATGGGCCGCGCCGTGTTTGTGTATCCGTCCAACTGTCTACTCCTGTCAGGCGAAGTTTACTCGGAATTCGGATTTTGCTCACTCCCCCTCGTGCCTCCTATTCCTCCCTCCCGACCGTCCCTCTTCCTTCCGACCCTCCTCCTCCTCCTCCTCCTCCTCCTCCTCCTCCTCCTCCTCCTCCTCCATGGAAGTTAAGGTAATCAGGATTCGACACACGCACGTGCGCTCACATAGGCACACACACACACACACACACACACACACACACACACACACCAGAGTTTATAAGAGTATACTATTATTATCTCCATTTTTATCATTTCCATCATCATCATCATCATCATCATCATCATCATCATCATCATCATCATCAATACTACTATCTGTAATCATAGTCTCATTCTCATAACTACAAATCTTTTAGGTGAAGAACTTGGTGTAGGCGCGGAGACAGAGAGAGAGAGAGAGAGAGAGAGAGAGAGAGAGAGAGAGAGAGAGAGAGAGAGAGAGAGAGAGAGAGAGAGAGAACTTTTGGGCAATATGGTAATCCGCTGCTTCAGGATTCTCGAAGGTGGTTGAAGGTTGTCCTGAATGATGGCTTTAGGGGTGTAGCGGGGCGGGTGGGGGGTGACTGGGGTGAGGGGAGGGGTGAAGGAGGTGTGGTTTTAAAGGAGTGGAGGTTTTGAAGACACTGGAGGAGGAGGAGGAGGAGGAGGAAGAGGTGACAGAGGGAAGAGTAATTGTAGCGTTGGAACTACTGTGGTGTTAAGCTTTTGTCTCCCACACCTTCCCTCTTTCCCTCCTCCTCCTCCTCCTCCTCCTCCTCCCCCTCCTCCCCCTTACAACCATTAGACTTCGGTTCCTTTGATGGTGGGCGAGAAGTCTTAGATACGTAATTAATTTATAAGTTACAATGATGCTGAGTGCTTTGTCATCCACGGCCTATCACTCCACCGCCCTCCTCCTCCTCCTCCTCCTCTTCTTCCACTTCTCTGTCTTCCTTCAGCGTTTTCCTCCTCCTCCTCCTCCTCCTCCTCCTCCTCCTCCTCCTCTCCTGCTGTTCTCTTTTGTCCGCGTTCTCTCCCCTCTCCACCTCATTCTCCCTTCTCAGTGATCAATTTTCTTTCCCTTCTTCCCTTCGTTTCTTCGTTGTACTCTCTCTCTCTTTCTCTCTCTCTCTCTCTCTCTCTCTCTCTCTCTCTCTCTCTCTCTCTCTCTCTCTCTCTCTCTTCTCTCTTCTCTCCTCTGATTTACTCTTCATTTGCTTTAATTTATGTTGTTTTCCTCTCTCGTATCTCATTTCGTATTTCTTTACTTTTTCTCCTTTTTTTTTACATTTTCTTGCGTCAAATAATTCAAGAAGTGTTGGTGTGTTTTTCTTTTCTTTTTTTTGTTTTTATTTATTTATTTTTTATCTGTTGTGCTGTAATTAATTTTATGTTGTGGGGAATATCGAGGAAAGTTTTGTATTCATGTTTCTTTTTCTTTCTTTTTCCTTCCATCGCCGCCGCCTTCTTCGCCTTCCCTGAAACACAAAACCAGGTTTATTACGGAGAGAGCACAGCAATTACGATCATTTTCACGTTTCTCAATTCTTATCTCCCGTCTCTCTCTCTCTCTCTCTCTCTCTCTCTCTCTCTCTCTCTCTCTCTCTCTCTCTCTCTCTCTCTCTCTCTCTCTCTCTCTCTCTCTCTCTCTCTCATTCCGTCTTTAATCTTTCTTTGTCGATATAAAATTTAATTCCTTCCTTTCCTCATCCCCTCCCCGCGTTCCTCAACCCCAATATTTTTTTACTCCTCCTCCTCCTCCCCCTTCACCTCCTCCTCCTCCTCCTCCTCCTCCTCCTGGTGCTGCTGCTGCTGCATCGTTCCATCGCCCACAGTCATTATTCTGTTATTTTTCGTAAAATCACGAACCAAAGAAAACGTGCATCACCGCCTGTCGTTCCCATCCTAAGGACAATGACCGTCTCTTTCCTCCTCCTGATATATACTCTTCCCCCCTTCTACCTTTTCTCCTCTTCTTTCCTAAATTTCCTCCTTTTCCTTCTTAGTTCTCCTATGTACTCTTCGCCCTTCCTTTTTTTCCTCCCCTGCAACTCGCCCTCATCATTCTAAGTTTCCTCCTCCTCCTCCTCCTCCTCCTGTAGTCGTCCCTCTCTTCCTCCTCCCGCGGCGGCATTATACTCTCGTCAGCCTCAGCATTTTATCAGATCCCGGCGGACACCAGACATCGCGTGAGGCTAAACTGAGTAGAATCATCTCGACTGAAGAAATATTTGTCCCTTGCAGCACTGTCATCTGTTGGGAGTAGGAGGAGGAGGAGGAGGAGGAGGAGGAGGAGGGGATGAGGAGGAGGTTAAATAAGGTTAAATCTTCAAGGTTGTTTTCCCATTTTCTTCTTAGTTTAGAGTGACTTTGCATGGAGTTGTGTGTCTCTCTCGTCTTGTGGTCCCTCTTCTTTTTATTCCCTCCTTGGCGTCACTACCTCTACTACTACTACTACTACTACTACTACTACTACTACTACTACCAATACTACTACTTGCTTTCTCAAATGATTCACAGATGCTGATTTTCTTTTTCTTTTTTTTTTAGATTGGCAATAGGTTTTGTGGTGATGTGGTGGTAGTGAGGTTGTGGTGTAGTAGTAGTAGTAGTAGTAGAGGAATAAAAATGAGAGCTTGTAATAAAATTCAGAGTTTACACAATATTCTTTCCTCACAATCTCTCTCTCTCTCTCTCTCTCTCTCTCTCTCTCTCTCTCTCTCTCTCTCTCTCTCTCTCTCTCTCTCTCTCTCTCTCTCTCTCTCTCTCTCTCACTTTCTCTGCATTCTTCTGATTCGTCTTTATTTGGCCATAAACTCGCTCATATAACCTTGTCTTTAAATGTGGCATCTTCTCCTCTTCCTCCTCCTCTTTCTGCTCCTCCTCTTCTCCTCCTCCTCTTAATTTTCCGTTCTAAGTATTTATTAAAGTTTCCTTCCCTTCTCTGTTTGTTATTACATTCACATCTTCTTTCGTACTACAGCGTGTGTGTGTGTGTGTGTGTGTGTGTGTGTGTGTGTGTGTGTGTGTGTGTGTGTGTGTGTGTGTGTGTGTACGCGGTGTTTAGCAATATTCTTTTTTTTCTTTCTATTTTTTTTTTTTTTTTGGTGGTGCTCATTTGCATATCTGTTGTCAGGCTCCTTAACAGTCGTGTCTCGGACTCTGCCTCAGCGAGAACGAGTTACACTTTTATTTTTTTCCTCTTAGTGTGTGTGTGTGTGTGTGTGTGTGTGTGTGTGTGTGTGTGTGTGTGTGTGTGTGTGTGTGTGTGTGTGTGTGTGTGTGTCCGGTATTGTTGTTGTCTTGCGAAAGATTACTTTTTTCTCTTCAAATTTGTCTGCTATTTATTTTTATTTTTGTTTTTATTGCTCTCGTTCTCTCTTTTGTAGTTGTTATTTGTGTCGTTGTAGCAGCATCAGTAGCTGTAGCAGTAGCAGTAGCAGTAGCAGCAGTAGCAGCAGCAACAGCAGCAGTAGTAGCAGGAGCAGTAGCAGAAACAGTAGTAGCAGCAGCAGCAGCAGCAGCAGCAGCAGCAGCAGCAGCAGCAGCAATAGCAGGCTGTAGTAGTAGTAGTAGTAGTAGTAGTAGTAGTAGTAGTAGTAGTAGTTGTTGTTGTTGTTGTTGCTGTTATATCATTATTTTTATTGATATTGTTGTATTGGCGTTCTCTGTTCTTGCCTTCTTCTTGTTCTTGTTCCTCTTCTGTCCTTGTTTTTGTTCATCATGTTCATCTTCTGATTCTTGTTACTGTTCTTGTTTTTTGTTTTGTTTTTTTGTTGTTACTGTGTCCGTTGCAGTAGTATTTTTTCCTTCACCATTTCTTCCTTCTTCTCTTCGTCCTTCCCTTACCTCTCCTCCTCCACAATCCCCCCTCCCCTCCCTCCCTGGCCACCTCCCTCATCCTACCTCACCCTCCTCCTTCCCTTAGACAACCAGCCCGGCAGGTTTTGTAGGTCAAAGGTCATTCTGCTTTTGGGTTGAATTGGTTTTCATAGTGAATTGACATTAGTTTAGAGTCGGCACAAGCTGACAACCCACCGACTGCTTGCTGCTGCGATGCGACTTAAGGCACGAACTGGAATGGCCTTATTTAACACACCAAGCAGCGGAATACCAAGATAAGTATGAACGCATTGTGAGCACGAAATGTCTCTCTCCTAAGTACGGCTGGACTGGAGACACTGGTGGGCTTGATGTGAAGAAAGTGTGTGAGTTTGTGAATGGATTTGTTTGAAGGTGTCATCTACTTTAGTTGTTTTTGTGTGATGGTACGTAAAAGTGTTTCATTTGTACTTTTTTTATTATTATTTGTTTTTATTAGTTTATGGTACAATGCAACACAGACTGAGCTTAATGGGAAGAAATCGTCAGCATAATGTGTCTTTCGTAAGTAAAAGTGGATAAACTCAAGAATCCTGTTGGCTATAAAACAAAAATAAGGAAAAAAACGGGACTAATGTAAGAAGTTAGACAATCTGAAAATTATGTGCGTACGAACAATAAGAAAAGTATTGTTTGGTGTTAGTTACGAAAAAAAAGAAGGAAGAGGAAAAAGAGAGGAAAAAAAGTGGGGTAATTGTTAACAGTTAAAGAAGAAAAGAAAGAAAAAGGTGTTTGGTACCAGAGTTAAAAAAAAGAAAAAGAGAAAAGAAAGAGGAAATGAAAGAGAAAACAAGGGTATGTGCTGGCAGTAAGAAAAAGAAGGACAAAAAGATGTTTGGTGGCAGTATAAAAGAAAAAAAAAAGAAAGAAACGAAGAGGG
>NC_087159.1:3367500-3397500 GCF_035594125.1 Scylla paramamosain | reverse complement strand
CTTGGCTCGATTGTTTGCACAGGATGAGGCAGAGAAAGTGAAGGCATTTCTCTCCTTACTGGGAAGAATGGTGACGCTGGTGACGGTATAAATTTTTCGGTGGGTGAAATGAGAGGGACAGGTAGAGAGAGAGAGGGTAATGGTGGTGGTGGTGGTGGTGGTGGGTAGAAGAGCACCAGTCGTTGAGCTATTGTTACAAAATCGTTCTGTTTGGGGATGTGGTCGACCTGAAGGAAGTAATTTAAGGAGGTGTTGAGGTGTGGTTTTGGTTGTGTTGTGAGGTTCGGTTGATTATGCGGAGGTTGTGGTTAGGAGGCAGTGATGTAAAGGAGGTCGTGAGGTGAGGTGAAGTTGTGGTGAGATGTAGTTGTTGTTGTGTTGTGAGATTGTGGTTGCTTACTGATTGTGGTGCTTGTTGTGGTTGTCTTATCGTGCTGTGGCTTTTGCTGAAAGGTTTGTGTTGGTATTGGTGTTGTGATGTAAGGTGGTGAGGTGGTGAGGTGGTGGGTTACGAATATGAGGTGGATCTTGGAAAGGCTAGAAGGAAAAGTATGAGATTTGATTCGAAAATTGAAGCCACCACATAAGGAACAGTCATCATTTATCACCACCACCACCACCACCACCACCAAATATCACCAATTGCAAAATATACAACAGCAGCAACAAACAACAACAACAACAACAACGACAACAACATCAGCAGCAACACCAGCAGCAACCATAACAACAACAACAACAACAACACCAACAACAACACCAATACCATCACCATCACTATCGACGCTACCATCAACAATAACAATAACAAGAAAAAAAAAACAATCATTATAAAACAATGGCAACACCGCCACCACCACCACTACCAACAACAACACTAACAACAACAACAATAACAACAGCAACAATAGCAACAACAAACAAAACAACGAATCTATTTATATGTTAATGAGGTGGGAATCATTAAGAGGTGTGCAGGTTGGAGGGAGGGGAGGGAGGAAGTGGATGAGGAGGGAGGGGACGGGGGAAAAGAGAGAGAAAGAGAGAGAGAGAGAGAGGGATAGGGAAAGAGGGAGAGGAGAGGGGGGGGGAGCAGTCAGTGATGCCGCACGGATTATGAAAATCATTGATAACTTATGGAAATCATTACTAATTTCCCACATACGATTAAAACCGTGGCAATGTAATTTATATTGGTGGACGCGGGGCTTGGCTGGGGCGGGGAAGGGACGGGGAAATGGAGTGGAGGGGGTAGATGGTGGAAGAGTTATGGGGGTGAGGGGAAGGTGGACTCGACACGTGAGGTGGAAGAGTAAACATATTAGTGTTGTGGATGAGCGTCTGGGGGAGGTGGAGGATTGAGCTAATGGAAGGTGGATATCCACTTATTGTTTTTGCATGTGGCATCGCCGGCTGGATGTGGATGTGTGGTCAGTGTGGAGGCAGGTGTGGCGATAATGAGTTGTGTGAGTGCGTGGGTGTTAAGTGGATCGGTGCTAGTGGAGTGGAGGCTGGTGAAGTGGCTAGCTATTTGTTGTGTAGGTGGAGGCGTGTGGTGGAGGTCAAAGGTGGAGCGTGACGACCAGACGCAGGCACCGGATCAAATTTAAAAGTAAATATATATATATATATATAAATATATATATATATATATATATATATATATATATATATATATATATATATATATATATATATATATATATATATATATATATATATAGGCGTATTGAATAGATACAAGCAAATTATATAAAGGGAAAATGTAAATATAAAAAAATATACCAAAAAAACATAAATTAGATAGTCACGAGCAAAATATGTAGAATATATGAATTGTACAAATTGTAAAAAAAATACCTTGATTTAAATTTCTAAATATATATTAAACAAACACATTTACATTATAATAATGATAAAAATGTAAATAAATAAACGTAAAAGATGATTATGAGAGAGAGAGAGAGAGAGAGGAGGAGAGAGAGAGAGAGAGAGAGAGAGAGAGGGAGAGAGAGAGAGAGAGAGAGAGGGAGAATTAAAACACAAACAAAACAAAGAGAAACGGAGACAAAGACATAAACAGAGACACACACAGAGACAAACAGAGATAACAAACTCCACCACCACCACCACCACCACCACCACCACCAAGGGAACCGAGGGGGGAGGGAGGGAGGGAGGGAGGGAGGGAGGGAGAGAGGGGCGCGTCTCCCTGCCTGAGCGGAGCGGCGGTGAAGATATAAAAGTACAATGCGTCCCGTCCATTATAGAAAAAGGAGTGAAAAACAAGTGGCGTGGCGGATTGCAGGTGTGTGTGACGTGGTGAATCAGGGATGAATGACATGCACCGTATTTCATTAACCTGGGGTAACATTATATTCCAGTATTGATGTATTGGAAACCGAGAGCAGAGAGAGAGAGAGAGAGAGAGAGAGAGAGAGAGAGAGAGAGGGGGGGGTACATGGGTAGGTGAGTTGGTTGGGTGTTGTATAGTGCGTGTGTTAAGTGGGATCTGATCATAAACACCGTGCTTTTAACCCTTTTTATGCGTGAAGGATGCTGGTCAAGGGTATAAGTAGAGGATGAAACGTTAATTTGTTGGTTCCAAAAAAGTTCAGTAGAAAAAAAGTTAGATTTTTACAGCAGTTTTTCTCTTATTTCCTTGTTCTCTTTTTTTTCTTTCTTTTTTTCTGCATCCTTATTTTGTTTCTTTTTTTTGCATCCTTTCTTCTTTACTTTCACTTTGCTCTCTCTCTCTCTCTCTCTCTCTCTCTCTCTCTCTCTCTCTCTCTCTCTCTCTCTCTCTCTCTCTCTCTCTCTCTCTCTCTCTCTCTCTCTCTCTCACACCATCCAGCATCCCTGACCCTTTAACCACTACATCCCTCCACTTATTTCCCTCCCGCACCCACTCTTCCCTTCTCCCTCTCCCTTACCCTCCCCTACCCTCCCTTCCCTCGCCCTGCCCTCGCCCCTCCCACAGTAATCTCGCTTAATGCCATCGCTGATTTATTCTGACAGACAGCAAACTGCGGGTATTATTATAATTATTTTTTCCATAATGAAATCGCTTTATGGGCCACCGGTCGCATTATCGCGGTGACGTACACGGCTCTATATTATTTTTCTATATATTTACGGACTGTCATTGGGTAGGGGGAAAGGGTGCGTGCTCGTGACGTCACCGGTAATTCCCCTACACACGGCTACCACCATCGCCACCACCACCGCCGCTACCACCACCACCACCACCGGCACCACCAGTCCTGTCGTTATCATCCGTATTATCATTTGCAGCACATTTATCGCTGTATGGGATCTGCGTGTCTCCATCATCACTATTGTCGTCGTGGGTGTTGTTTATCTTGTCTATACATCGCAGAATAACAGAATTTGCTTCGATTAATATTCGTTATTATTGTTATTGTTGGTATTGTTACAGGTATGGTGCGGCTGAAGGGAGGCGAAAACTTAAGGCGAGATACCGGAGACTTCCTGAAGGGTAACTTGTGCAGGAACCACCCGAGGAAGACAGTCACTGGGTTGATAAGGAGAAAATAGTATTGTATTTGACTTGTACGAGCGCGTAGTTAGGAACGCTTAGCTGCTGTCACCCTGAATATAGTGATTGCAGTGTCGAGGCTTTCATCGCCCTCCTCCAGCAGACCTGTTCCCGTGCCGTACTTGGACTGTTTCCAGTGAGGAGTAACAAGACACCTCTGGAACTTAATTGGCCAGCGCGATCGGAACATGTGTCTTTCTTTGGAGCATCTTGTGCGTTTAGGCGTCTGTAACTACTGGTGTTTATATGTAAGCCTTTCCTTCTCAATGAGGGCGTGCCGACTCCCACACCTTGTCTCTTAAGGCAGAACAGTAACTCACATCAGCTTCATGAATACAACTCTGCAGATTCAACTTCGAGATACAGCTCAACTCCTGTCTTCTGCCCCGCACTGGTCCCATCAGGTGCTAAGGTCGCTCTCAGTTCATCACCTCTGAAGACACCTCGCCTCACGGCACCTCACAGCAGCCTGCCTGTCGCTGTGCCGTGAGGGCGAGGCTTCCAGGAGGCTGCGCGGCGTTCTTATGGCTTTTGTGCGATGAATTTATTGATAAGATAAGACGCCATTAACTGGAGGAGCCTATGCCGATCTGTACCCACTCGCCTCACCGCGCCCTGCCTTCCCTGCCCCTTGACCTTCAGCTTCCACACCTGACCACCCACGTGCAGGTGCTCGTAACTCACCTGGCCCCGGCAATCGAGCCCAGAGCTACCTAAGATCCAGCAAGGTACGATCTCGCAGGTGTAAGATATAGTATGGGGGAAAAAAAGGAAGAAGAGAAGGAGGCGAGAAAGTACTGCCATTGCTGCTACCATTGCCGCTACTATTGCCGCTACTGCCGCCTCCCTTCGTCACCTCCTGATTGAAACTCGCAACTGCGCCTTCACCTGACGAAGGAGACAAACAATGCAGGAGATTCTTTCCTTTCTTTTTCGTTTTCTGGGATGGTTGATGGCCTGTTGTGTGTGTGTGTGTGTGTGTGTGTGTGTGTGTGTGTGTGTGTGTGTGTGTGTGTGTGTGTGTGTGTGTGTGTGTGTGTGTGTGTCATTTATCTTCTGGAATGAAGTTTTTGTATTTGTGTTCGTGTGTTCGTGTATTGTGGTGGTAGTGCTTTTGGTGGTAGTGGTGGTGGTGGTCCTCCCCCCTGTACCATCTCTCACTCTCAATTTAACAGTCTCTCTCTCTCTCTCTCTCTCTCTCTCTCTCTCTCTCTGGCGAACTCTGATCTTGGAATCCACCCTGGCGGCCTCATGCACCCCCGGGCTGTGTTTGTATTGCGCCTTTCCACGAACACGGCAGCTGGTGGTGGTGGCGAGGCACGTCCACTGCTTCCTTGGCGGTGGTGATGGTGGTGACGTGGTGGTGGTGGTGGTGGTGAAGGTTTGGGTATTAATTGAGGATGGTAATAGTGGTAGTGGTGGCGGTTTGGGCATTAATAAGGATTGTGGTAGTAGTTGTAGTAGTAGTAGTAGTAGTAGTAGTAGTACTAGTGGTAGTTGTTGTTGTTGTGGTGGTGGTGGTGGCAGAAGTTAAACTAGTAGTGGTAGTATTAGTGGTGGTGGTGGTGTTGATGACGACTGTGGGGGAGATAATGGTAGCGGTGGGAGTGTGGTGGCGGTGGTGGTAGCGTTTGGGTTAGTGGTAATGGCCGTGGTGATAATGGTAATAGCGGTGGTGGTGGTGGCGGTGATGGTGTTGAAGGATCAGAATTGTAATCCTTCAATTATTTTTTGATCAGCACTGTTCCCTGCGAATGTTAATTGGTTTTGGATTTAAGAATTATAACCATTGTTTTCAGCTTTGTCTGTAATCATGTCAGTCAGTCAGTCAATTAATTGGTTGGTCAGTCAATCAGCCGGGCTCTCTCTATTTGTGTTTTGGTCTGCCTCTCTCCACTGAACAACTGCCCTCCACATCCTCTTTTTGCTTCCCTCACTTTAATTTTTCCACATCTCCACCTCCACACTACCTCCTAACACTCCTTCACCTCCTCCACTTAATCTTATTTTTCCACACCTCCCATTTCACCACCTCCTCCACCCCTTCCTCAATTTTCCCACATCTCCCATTCCACCGTCTCATCCGCCCCTATCTCCACCTCCTCCACCTTTAGTTTCACGAAATCAACAATACACAGCACACCCAGTATCCTCCTTTCTTTTCCCTTTTTTTCCTTCTTCTCTCTCCTCTCCATTCTTTTCTACCAGTTTCTTCCTCTCCTCTAACTATGCCGTCATTCTGAATTTCCACTTTCCTTTACAAACACTCAACTTTTATTTCGTACTTTGCACCGATAATTTTTTTTTTACCTGGTTCCACACTTACACGTTTTTTCCTTCTATTTTTTCCCCCTCTTTTATTCTCACTCCTCCTGCAGATAGGTGGAATACAGGATTTGTGGCCTTGAATCAGAGGAGGACAAGAAGGAAGGGAAGGGAAGGAGGAGAAGAAGGAAAAGGAAGGAGGAAATAGTTTTAGTCTGTTCATCATTATATCAGTCCTATAATGCCTCTTTACTGTTGTCATCACTTCTTGCATAGAATTAAAACTGAGTCAGAGGAGGAAGAGAAGGAAAGGTGAAGGAGAAGGAAGGAAGGAAGGAAGAAGGAGAAGAAGAAGAAGTAATTTTGGTCTATTTCTCAGTATATTAATCCCAAAATATCTCTTCACTAGTATCTTCCCTCATCCCAGACCCTCACTCCTCACCCACACCTAATCCAGGCCTCTCCTGTTTGACTTTTCCAGCTCCTTTTGGTGTCCTGTGGTGTTGAATCCCTCGTCTTCATTCTGTAGTCGTCCCGCCGTGCTGCTGTTTTGGGACTGGTTTTAGAAGGCAAGGTGTGTTTTTGTATATGTTTTGTGTATGTATGTTTGTTTTTTGTATGTATGTTTTGTGTGTTTTGAATGTTCGTTCTTAGGCAGTGTTGGAATGATGTACAGTTTGTTAAGAGAGATAAGAGAGAGAGAGAGAGAGAGAGAGAGAGAGAGAGAGAGAGAGAGAGAGAGAGAGAGAGAGAGAGAGAGAGAGAGAGAGAGAGTATGTGTGCGTGCGTGCATGCGTACAAGGCAGGTGTGAGGAGTGGGGTGCAATTTCAATGTCTCGTTGCCTAGAATTTAGATGCGTGTCCCGTGGGTCGCCTTGCTAATAAAGTTAAGGCAAGCTAATTAGTGCACACACACACACACACACACACACACACACACACACACACACACACACACACACACACACACACACACACACACTCTGGAGTCGCTTCATGCCACCACCATCACCACCATCACTACCACTACTGCTACCACCACCACCACCACCTACTATTTCTATTCATCTCTCCACATTGCTTCTTAGTCATCTCCCTTGTCTCCTCACCTTATCTCCCCACAGGCGTCTTCTCTCTTCCTATCCTTCACTTCATTTTTATTTTATGGACCTTTCAGCCACCCTGTGCACGTGATCACACGCACGCATGCACACACTACAACATTATACCACACACACACACACACACACACACACACACACACACACACACACACACACACACACACATACACACACTTTGAAGATGCAAAAATGTAATTAGGCGTTTATATTCTTCTTCTCCTCTTCGTCCTCCATCTTCTCTCCTCCTCCTCCTCCTCCTCCTCCTCCTCCTCCTCCTCCTCCTCCTCCTCCTCCTCAAGCACCACCAGACGGGGTTTCTTAAGGTGTGTTTACTTAAGAAAGGTTTTGGGGAAGAGGAGGAGGAGGAGGAGGAGGAGGAGGAGGAGGAGGAGGAGGAGGAGGAGGAGGAGGAGGAGGAAGGTAGAAAGGAAGAAAAAAAAATAACTAGAGGTGGACGGTTAGGCAAGATAGGAAGGAAGAGAGAGAGAGAGAGAGAGAGAGAGAGAGAGAGAGAGAGAGAGAGAGAGAGAGAGAGAGAGAGAGAGAGAGAGAGAGAGAGAGAGAGAGAGAGAGAGACTGTATAAGAGGATAAAGGCGGAAGCAAACAAGGTGAGGTGGAAGGAGAGACTTGATATATACAAAATGCATGATAAATATATACAAAAGAGAGAGAGAGAGAGAAAAGAAAAAAAAGAAGATGGAACTGGAGAAAATAAAGAGAATAAAGAAGACACTCACAAAAAAAAGGAGACTGTACTCGTAGATAAGGAAATGTATGATAAATGAAGAGGTGAGGAAGAGGAGGAGTAATCAGAGAGGGATAGAAGAACAGTGATAAAGAGGGGAGAGAGAAGAGAAGAGAGACAATGGATGGACAGAAGAAATTGTAACGTGGGAGAGGAAGAGGAAACGACGATGACACGAGGAAAGAAAGAGATGATGATGGAGGAGGAGGAGAAACTGGACGGAGATGAAAGTGAGAGAAAAAAAAATGACAAAAATGGAATGCAAATAATAAAGTATAATGAGGAGAATTAAAGATGGGATAGAAAAGAAAGATTATCGAAAGGAAAAGAGAATATTGGAAGAAAGACCAAAATGAACAGAAAAAAAAAATAAAATAGAAAAATAACAGGAAGGAAATAAAAAAAATGGCAACAGGAATAGGAGAATAATGAACGTATGAAAATAAATATAGAAAAACGGTAATTAAGGAGAAAAGAAGGAAGTCCAGAGAGAGAGAGAGAGAGAGAGAGAGAGAGAGAGAGAGAGAGAGAGAGAGAGAGAGATAAACTACTACTAGACAAGAGGAAGTGATTCGAGAGAGAGAGAGAGAGAGAGAGAGAGAGAGAGAGAGAGAGAGAGAGAGAGAGAGAGAGAGAGAGAGAGAGAGAGAGAGAGAGAGAGAGAGAGAGAGAGAGAGGGAGAGGGGAGAGGGGGATCGCTGGCGGTGCTCCATCAGGGCTGACTGAGAGCAAACGGAAGAACAAAGCAGGGAGTGTTGGTCTATTTGCTTACCAGGGCTAGTTCTTCCTCTCCCTCTCTCCCTCTCCCACTCTCCCTCTCCCACTCTCCCCACTCTCCCTCTCCCTTCTTCCTCCTTACATACCTGTCCTTCTCTACTTCCTTACCTCCTTACCTCCTCTTCCTCTTACTTCCTTCTCTCTCTCTCTCTCTCTCTCTCTCTCTCTCTCTCTCTCTCTCTCTCTCTCTCTCTCTCTCTCTCTCTCTCTCTCTCTCTCTCTCTCTCACCATTAATTCTTTCTTTCGATTTTTATTGTTTTAGATCTCTCCATTCTATGAATCTGCCATATATTTTTTTTTTCTGTCTCTCCTCCCTTCCTGGCCTGCCTTCCTTGTTTTCCTCTTTTTTCTTCCATTCGTGTATTCTCTGTTTTCTTCCTTCCTCTTTTTTCTATTTTACTTTCTTCGATTCGTTTCCATTAAAGGATTTCCCTCTTCTTTCCTTCCTTCCTTTGTCTGTTTTTTTTTTTTTTTTTTTTCTTTTCGTGTTATCGTCCCTCATTATTTTACACTCATCTTCCTTGTGTTCCCTCCTTCCGCTTGTTCTTCATTCTTTATCCCTTTCTTTAAACCTTTCTGTTTCCTCCTCCTCCTCCTCCTTCACCTGTTATACCATTTCTGAATCTACTATTCCAGTTGATATATCCTCTGTCCTCTCGATTCCTCCTCCTCCTCCTCCTCCTCCTCCTTTTCTTCTTTTCCTTCCATTATTTCTTGTTTTCTATTTCTTATTTTCTTACTAATTTTTTTTTTCAGTTTTCAGCGATTATGTTGCTTTCTCTCTCTCTCTCTCTCTCTCTCTCTCTCTCTCTCTCTCTCTCTCTCTCTCTCTCTCTCTCTCTCTCTCTCTCTCTCTCTCTCTCTCTCTCTCTCTCTCTCTCTCTCTCTCTCATCACATGTATATACGTTAAGCTTGTTTTGTTTCTCATTTTCTCCATCCACCCAACGCTTTAATTATTTTTACCTTCTCTTCTTTTGTCCGCTGTAGTTCATCTTTGCTGCGTGCTCCTGTGTGTGTGTGTGTGTGTGTGTGTGTGTGTGTGTGTGTGTGTGTGTGTGTACTTGTCTCTGGTGTTTGCCTTCTTGTCCGTTCTTGAGGCATGTTTATCCATCTCTTTTTTTCTCTTTCTCTCTCTCTGTCCCCCTTTTTCTGTTGCTTTGTGTTGGTCGTAGTTGCGTCTTGCACACGGATCACGGTGGCGCCTGCCTGTAGTGGCGGTGGTTGTTGTAGTAGCAGTGATGGTGGTAGTGGTGGTTATAGTAGTAGTAGTAGTAGTAGTAGTAGTAGTAGTAGTAGTAGTAGTAGTGGTAGTTGTTGTTGTAGTAGTAGTAATAGTAGTCATGATAGTGTTGGTGGTCGTAGCAATCCAGTCTTTGAATTAATATGTCCTAATGACGCCTAAAATATAATGGAATCAATGTTGTGGTATCGAGCGCATTAACTCAATTTCTTCCACTGGGCACCTACCCATCCACCTTTCTCTGCTGTGTGACTTACTGCCCCTTGCACCCACTCACTAGTAACAGAGGGGAGATAACCGTTGCATCCTGGACGGCACACTAATCAAGCACCCGTGGAAATGATCTGTGGCAAGCAAGGCTGGGGAGGATCAGAGGTCAAGGAAGTTGCAGTGTTCATTAAGGTCAAGCGTCAGGAAGCTTACGCAACCACTTCTTTTTTGTGCAATGCCATTTTTTTTATTTTTAAGACATGAAGATATATTTAATTTTCATTGATACTATTTTTTTTTCCCTATTTTTTTTTTTCCTATCTCATCGTGTTAAGTTTATGGGTATATTTTGCCTCTTGTAATATTGATTGTAACCTAATTTTTCCTTAGAACTTGTATTTTACACGAGTGGAATCTGACCAAGGGCAACAAAAGCTCTTAAAGAAAAAGGCTCATTGGAGTTGCCAGTCCACAAAGAGTTGTCACAAAGACTTACTCAAAATCATGAAGAAAAAAAAAAAAAAGATTTCAAGGCATCCAGTGATACTTATGCTTTCCTTTAATAACAAGTTTGGAGTCACAGAGTTGCATTATCACATCATCATTATCATTACCATCACTGTCATTGTTATCATTCTTGTTTTACCCTTGAGACAATATGAGTCCTTTCTCTTCATTATCTCCTTTACCATCATCACCATAACCATCATCATCATCAACACGCAACATTTTTTTCTTAAGTTTGGATCCTCTTCATTCTTCTATACTTAGATCGCCACGTAACCTCTTGAATAAACTATGGCTGGTTTATTTAGCATTCTTTTGTCCTTTCTTTTAGTGGTAAATGTATTATGTTATGATAAACACATTTTTCTTACATACAATGAAGGAGAGCAAAGAGGGATGGTGTGTGTGTGTGTGTGTGTGTGTGTGTGTGTGTGTGTGTGTGTGTGTGTGTGTGTGTGTGTGTGTGTGTGTGTGTGTGTGTGTGTAACTTCATGGTGGTTTGTGTTAAGTCAAATAATAACAGATTTTTGTTTACCTAAAGAATGAGAGAGCGAGAAAGGGAGGGAGAGGTAGAATGACTGTGAGAAGGGATTGTAGGATGAGAAAGAATGACTGTGAGAAGGGATAGAATGATTGTGAGATAGAATGATAGTGAGATAGAGTGATTGTGAGAAGGGATAGAATGATTGTGAGAAGGGATTGAATATAGAATGATTGTGAGAAGGGATTGTAGGATTAGAGAGGGTAAGGAAGTGGCGTGAACTATGATGAGGTGAGAGGGAGACCAAGAAAAGAATAAAAAGAAAAAAAAGTTGATAATAATGTTGGAAATGGAGGAATACAGATAAGTGAGAGAGAGAGAGAGAGAGAGAGAGAGAGAGAGAGAGAGAGAGAGAGAGAGAGAGAGAGAGAGAGAGAGAGAGAGAGAGAACTGTTTAATGTGTTTGTGTCGGCTGCTGTGGGAGAGAGAGAGAGAGAGAGAGAGAGAGAGAGAGAGAGAGAGAGAGAGAGAGAGAGAGAGAGAGAGAGAGAGAGAGAGAGAGAGAGAGAGAGAGAGGAGACATATAACTTGGAGCAAATTTATCAACCTGTCCGTGTGTCTGTTCGCCTGAGTAGTTTTTTATACATTACTTTTTTTTTTTACTATATATAATACTGAACTTTAAAGTCAATGCTGCGTGTTTACTGAGCCAATATATATTCTCTCTCTCTCTCTCTCTCTCTCTCTCTCTCTCTCTCTCTCTCTCTCTCTCTCTCTCTCTCTCTCTCTCTCTCTCTCTCTCTCTCTCTCTCTCTCTCTCTCTTCACACACGCCTTCCCATCCTATAGTCTTACCATCCCACGCTGATTCTCTTCCTCAGTCCCTCAGTTCCCATTACTCCATTCCCTCCCCTCATCCCTTTCCCCCAGCCCCCAGTTCTCCATCTCCGAGCCTCTGTCCCCCTCCAGCCGCCGCCCCCCGCTGGCCTGGAGGTGACGCATTGCTGTGGCGGGGAAGGAGCGGAAGGGGAGGGCAAGGAGGGAAGGGAAGGGAAGGGAGGGCGAGGAGAGGAGAGGTAGGGATGAGCCAATATGTTACTGAGTGTTGTGACTGCAAACAGCTTACCGCAAAACTCACTCGCTTGTCTGACGTGGAATTCGGTCCATTTTGAAATAGACTCAGAGTTATATAAACTTCCATCCTTTTCTCCTCCTCCTCCTCCCCTTCTTCCTCTCCCCCTCCTCTAGTAATTCACAGGCAGGTGGTTTTGGTGGTGGTCAGGGTGGTGGGGGTGAAGGAAAGGGGTCGGGAGCAGGGAGGAAGGGGAAGAGGGGAAGAGGACGGGCACGTTTGAAGGGAATTGTTTGTTCTTGAGTGTTTCCTGCCCTTCACTGCATACTGCTGGAGGAGACGCGCAGGACAGGCAACAAGGATGGTTTGGGATCCTCAAAGGGCACGCCGCTCCCTTGCCACAGTGTTCTCCGGCAGGTAATTCCTCCTGCAGCTCCCTCCTATTGTCCTGTCACCCGGAGGCAGGAGTTTTACCCACGAGCAGGTCCCTGGCAGTCTTAGGCCCATATTCTCTCACCGCAACAATTTTCAAGGGCCACAAAGATGATTACCCGGATTCTCAAGAGTGTTTCCTCTGTTAATGATGTAGAAATCTCATTAATCTGTCACTAGAACCATACAAAAAACACCCTTAAAAACCGTGTAACTTCAACTAGAGTCTTTTGAGTGTAGTGGAGGTGAGGCGCAGAAGTGTTTCAGAATACAGTCCTTAGTCATGTATCAGCAAGTCTACGGGAGCCCAGACCGTGATCATGTATGGGAAGCACTGGTGATTTAAATGCACAGTAGATAGTGATCATTGATAGCGCGCGGAAATACGGAGATGTGAGCATGTATGGAGGGGAACCACTGGGAAGGATGAAGACGTGCATTGTTAAGGGAAGGAGAGGCACAGGACCTTGTAGATGGGGCACAACGAACGGAAATTAGACAGTAGGGAAGTTTACACGATTGAATTCTGTATTAATTGCTATGACGGAAGACCGGAGAAGAAAAGGAAGGTAGGAGGACAATGAGGCGAGGGTCTGAGGTAGCCAGATAGCAGGTGCAGGGTGTGGCGTGTCTACCAAGGAGCCTCAGCCTGTCCCCGCCACACCCGCGGCAACGCACCGCCTCCCATGAGATAATGAATATAAACCCTCCCTCGTGTCCGGCCATCTCGCTGATACAATGGAGTGTTGACATAATGGAATTTATATCGATATAAATGAATTGCAGTTTCGATGGTCCGGTTTATCCGATGTAAATTAATATTTTAAAAGTTAAATATTCCCCGAGTCTTTTAATAAAGCATTGACATAATAGGATTTATATTGATAGAAATGAATCATAGTTTAGGTGGAGTTAAGTTTAGTTGTTGTAAATTCATATTTTTGGAGCGTAGATATTTCTTAGGCTTTCCTCTGCTTTCATATAGAAGCTGGTATTAAGCAAGATTAATTATAGTATTTATGGCTCGTAATCTGCATGTTTATGAAAGCAGTTGTTAAGTTATCAGGAGGGAGGAGAGCTGAGCCCGAGCCAAGCATTTTGTTTGTGCGCGGCAGATAAACATTACGATACATTTAACTATATAAGTGGGCAGATATTAAGGCAGATACCTTGCTTGGGGGAGCGTGTGTGTGTGTGTGTGTGTGTGTGTGTGTGTGTGTGTGTGTGTGTGTGTGTGTGTGTGTGTGTGTGTGTGTGAATATGTGTGCGTGCTGGCGGGCGTGTGTGCATGCGCGCCAGCACCCGAAAGTTAGGCGAGTACCGGTATCAATTTGCACCCATTCCCTTGGTCACAATTTTCCCCTTCACACTTCCATCACCACCGTCATCACCACCACCACCACTATCACTATCACCTCCCACACTACCATCACCGCCACCACCACCATCACCTTTTTCGTCCCTGTCGCCGTGGTTGCGTCTCGGCGCCTGTGCCCTTGATTACACGGCGACGTCCAATGGCTGGGGCGACTTGGCGCGACGTACTACTAGTTCTTGCCCCGCCCTGCCCCGGCCCCTGCACCCCCGCCCTGGCTGAGTAATGACGCACGCCATTGACAGTACAATTTTGGTAGGGCTCCGACTCCAAATTATGCGGAGGAGCGTCTGTGGCGGTGACTCGGCGCATCACGGAGCGCAGGAAAAAAGGAAATAAATAGTTCCTCTTGAAGATTTATCGTTGCCGGACTGACGAAGGAACGCTGGGTGGGTGGGGAAGTGGAGGAATGGGGGGAGGGTGAGGGTGGAAGGGAGGGAGGGAGGGAGGAAGGGTGAGGGTGGAAGGCAGTGTTGTTGTGCTTACTCGTCTCCTCCGTCCTGCCGCATGGTATTGATTTTCAACTTGCTTGCATTCTTCTTCTTTCCTTTTGAGTTATTTACATTGGGTGCGCTGCTTGTTGTGTGTGTGTGTGTGTGTGTGTGTGTGTGTAAGCGCCCCTTGTTCTTGGCTTGATATATTGGTATATTTTGAGGTTTTCCCGCCTCTCTCTCTCTCTCTCTCTCTCTCTCTCTCTCTCTCTCTCTCTCTCTCTCTCTCTCTCTCTCTCTCTCTCTCTCTCTCTCTCTCTCTCCTTTTTCTTCCTTTCTTCTTTCCTTTCTTCCTATCTTCCTTTCTTCCCTTCCTTCCTTCCTTCCTTCCTTCCATCCTTCCTTCCTTCCTTCCTTCCTTCCTTCCTTCCTTCCTTCCTTCCTTCCTTCCTTCCTCCTTATCACCCTCGCCTCTACTCCCCTTGAATACCCTCGCACTGACTCCTTTGCATACCCTCACACAAACCTCTAGCGACATCCCTTTACCACCTGGCGACTCACTGTTCTTCTTCTTGTTCCTAAGAGACGCCAGGGTTTAGCAGTCACACAGCGATGCCACGAAATATGTCGCGTCATGCAGGCGATGATTCACACAATGCACTAGTGTCTATGTATCATGCAGAAGGGCAGACAAGACGCTCTAGTTTCCCAGTAGTTAAGAGCAGGGAAGTTTTATGCATGCCAGTCCATTCCTCAGGTGATTTATATTATATGTGTGTGTGTGTGTGTGTGTGTGTGTGTGTGTGTGTGTGTGTGTGTGTGTGTGTGTGTGTGTGTGTGTGTGTGTGTGTGTGTGTGTGTGTGTGTGTGCATGAGTGTTTTTTGCCCCTTATTTCAGAAGTCACATTGTTGCATGGGTATTCTCTCTCTCTCTCTCTCTCTCTCTCTCTCTCTCTCTCTCTCTCTCTCTCTCTCTCTCTCTCTCTCTCTCTCTCTCTCTCTCTCTCCTTAACCCTACGTATTAATCTACATTTAACAATCTGTATCCGGATATATATTTATTTATCTATATCTCGCTCTGTTTCCCAGTAATCTTTCTTTGTACATACTCTGAATCAATGTGACAAAAAATGCGAGTGTTAATTGCAGTGCGGGTCCGTAGATCTGTAATGTGATCTGTAGAAACAAATAGCAGCAAGCACACAGGTTTTCATGTAGAGGATTCGCGCAGATCGCAGTCTTTTTTTTTTCCAGGATAAAATGGCTCTTATCCGACAGGCGGGTCCATGTCAGGGTTTAATTACACGCTGGCGTATCAGGTGACATCAAAGGGCGCCAGAAATATAGCCAAGCACGTGGAATGGAGTGGAATGGTGCCAGGCAGGTAGAGGCCCGGCGCGAGTGGAGGAGATGAAGCTTCAATTGCCACAGAAACTCAGATGTCGTATTTTAAATGTGATTCCCCTGCATGGTAAACTCTGGAAGTCTCTGCCTGCTTCCGTGTTTCACCTCATCTGTGTAATATTTCTTTTTTTTTTCCAGAGACAGGAGTCAAGACACTTCTCAGATTTTGGATAACTCAAACTCCCTGTCTGCTTCTGTATTTCACCTTATCTGTGTAATTATTTTCGAGTGGCAGGTTTCAAGACACTTCTCCAGATTCGATAATCCTTATGGCTTTCTTCTTTAGGGACTGGCTCCTCAGTAGTTCGTTTTTTCTTAGATGATGTAGCCCTGGATACATAAAAAAAGGGTTATTATTCACGCTCCCTTAGTTATACACGGCATTAATGTTATTTAGGGAGTGTCTGTGGAAGAGCAGTGTTTCATGAATCCTAAGGTCTCAACAGACTATGAATCTGGGAATATAAAGACCAGGAAACAGTGTCATAACAAATATCATGTTCTTCATTGCTGGAAGGAACATAACGTGACTCTCCTCATTTTGTCTCGTTAAAAAAGTGTATCCTGCTTTGCTCTTTCTCACTCTTTGATACCGATCAGTGGAAATGTAAATAAAAGGAAACAACATCATTATAAGTATCACGTTCGTTGTTGCTGGAAGGCACATGAACGTTGCTTTTCTCAATTGGTTTCGTTAAAGGAGTCGCCTCGCATTGGTCTTTCCCACTCCTTGATATCGATCAGTAGAAATGTAAATACAACGAAAAACATCGCAGCGAGGAGTATCACGTTCGCCATTGTTGGAATGCATCATAAACATGGCTTTTCCCAATTAATTTTGCTATAAAAGGCACCTTGCATTTGCCTCTCGCACTCTTTGCACGTAAGAATCTATAAACTTTTCCCCTTCACGCAAGATTAACAAATTCCACCTAACTGTTTCAAGAGAGAAGCATCGAGACATAGAAAAAAAAAAAAAACAGATAAAGTTATCCACCTCTTTTGACTCCTGTACTCTTGATTATTCTTGGGAGCTTCTCTTTTCAACTACTTTTATCCTCTTGGTCGGCCTCCCTCATACACAAAAAAACAAACAACACAAAAACTACGACAAAAAAAAAAAACTACCATCCATCGTTAGCGTACCAACAAATACCACAGGAGACAACTTAAATACACCATAAAGCTCCGTAGACAATACCAAAAACTTTAGAATATAGACCATACCTGGGGAAACGAGCCTGCCGTGTGAAGAAGGAGACCAGCCTCACTCTCAGCATGGGGGTCACACTCTGCATGCGAGGGCGGAACGAGTTGCATGGCGAGCAGAGGAAACAGGTTAAAGAGAGGCAGAGGTGCATAGCGGACAGTGGAGCGGTGTGCATGGCGAGCAGGGCAGCGGCGGTGCATGGCAAGTGGAGAGGGCGGAGGTGGAGGAGGCCGGGACCGTAATGCGTGTGTGTATGTGGATGTGGAGGAGGTGAAAATAAGAAAACAAGTAGTGTGTGTGAGTGGGTGGGTGTGGATTATGTTACTTTATAATCCTTTAGAAATTTACTTTACGTTTCTTATCTTTAATCGTAAAATTAACCAATAAATAAAGTAAATAAGTAAAAATTAATAGGTAGTGACCAAGTCTTAACGAATTCTTGTACTCGTAAGAGGCAGGTAAAGGTGTTATACTCTCTCTCTCTCTCTCTCTCTCTCTCTCTCTCTCTCTCTCTCTCTCTCTCTCTCTCTCTCTCTCTCTCTCTCTCTCTCTCTCTCTCTGCAGGAATGTCACTCTCACCCCGCCCTCCACACACAGCTATACTCTTACCATGCCAGCAAACTACACAGCAAGACTCACCTTACTCAAATTTGTAGCCTCTCTTCACCTCCACTCGCCTCGCTTCTCCGTGGCCTCAGTGTTCACATCTCATCCTGGTCTTGTTTTCACTACCACTTCTCTGCTCTCTTATTCTCCTCCTCCTACCTCCTTATCTTCCTTCCTCACCTCTTCCTTCTCTTCGTTCTCCTGCTCCTCCTTGTCCTCCTTCCTCAACTCTTCCTTCACTTCTTCCTCCTGTTCCTCCTTATCCTCCCTCCTCTCCTCTTCCTTCGCTATCTTATCGTTTACCTCCTTTTCATCGTCCTTATCCCTCTTTTGCTTTCATCATCCTCTTTTCCATCTTTTATTCACTTCCTTTTATTTACCTCCTCTTCTTATTGTCATTCCTCTCCCCTTCACTTTCTTTATCTCCTCTCTCTCTCTCTTTATCATCATCCCTATACCTCTTCTTGTTTCTAACCTTCTCTTTCCATCTTATCTTCTTTCTTACATCCCCCTTGCCTCCTCTCATCTTCCTTCTCTTATCTTCTCTCCCCTTATCGTCGTCTCTTGCATTAACCCCACTCTTTCTATCTCCTCAACTCCCTATTCCTTGCATCCTCCCTGCCTCCTCCTCGTCTCCTTTTGCTCCAAGACCCCACCCTCGTCGCGGCGTCTCTAACCCAGTGTAAGATCCCTATAAACCAGCCGTTAAGCCACTAATCTAGAGAGCACTTACACACTCGGGCGTGCGTGCTCACCGCCATGTTAAAGCGGTGTGGGCGGCCCCTTCCCTCTCGTGGGCGTGACTGCCGAGTTTATTGTTCTGGTGGGTGGTTGGGCGGGGGTTGAGGAGGAGGAGGGGGTGGTGCAGTAAGGCGGGTGGTATGAGACGGGAGTTTTCGTGGGGAGGGAGTGACAGAAGATGGACGGTACTGGGGGGAGGGCAGGGTCGGTGACAGCGTGCCGACACTTAGCAAACAGGTGTAAACACTGGACTCAGCAGGCAAACAGCAGTCAAGGTCAAGCCAATCAAGATTAATTACCTAGCAGAGGTGAGGCAAGGTGAGGTGAGGTGATGGGAGGTGAGAGGGCTGCAGGAGATGGAAGTGGTGTTGAGTGAGTGAGTGAGTGAGTGTGGGTGAGTGACTCTCTCTCTCTCTCTCTCTCTCTCTCTCTCTCTCTCTCTCTCTCTCTC
Source organism: Scylla paramamosain (assembly GCF_035594125.1). NCBI lineage: Eukaryota > Metazoa > Arthropoda > Malacostraca > Decapoda > Portunidae > Scylla > Scylla paramamosain. Next base: position 3,378,868 of record NC_087159.1, on the reverse strand, counting down.
TCTCTCTCTCTCTCTCTCTCTCTCTCTCTCTCTCTCTCTCTCTCTCTCTCTCTCTCTCTCTCTCTCTCTCTCTCTCTCTCGTGTTGCATCATTGGTCTTTCCCATTAGCTATTGTTCTCTTTCATATATACACCTCATTACTCCCTCTCCTTCCTGTTCCCTTCATTATTCAGGCATGCCATTCTCCTCCTCCTTCTCCTCCTCCTCCTTCTCCTTCTCCTCCTCCTCCTCCTCCTCCTCCTCCTCCTCCTCCTCCTCCTTCCTTATTTACCTGTTTCATTTTCACACTCGTTACTTTGTTGTGCGCGGCAAGAGATTACGATTCTGCCTTCCCGACCCCGAATCGTTTAGCTTTAATTCGTCACAAGTCCCCGCCACCTCACGTGACAAAGGGAGCTGTAGGGAGTTGTGTGTAGTGTAGAGGGGGGATGATATTTAGTATAGGCGTTCACCTCCTTTCTTTCTCGTAAGGTGGGGAAATAATGTGGCTTTTCCCGTGATGGTTTACTAAGTTTATGGGTGGTTGGTCTGCAGGGAGGAGTTTGATGTGTTGGTGAAGATTCCGCTTCCTTTTTCGTGCGTTTTGAGAAGTTATGTGCCTTTTTTTCGTAATATTTTGGGGTTTAAGTGAATATGTGTGAATTTTATGTGGATTCGTGTATTCTGTGACGATTTGAATTGTATATCTTTTTTTTTTTTCCTGTTTCTCGTTCATTTGTCTTTCTCAGGTTTCTTTCTGTTCTCTCTCTCTCTCTCTCTCTCTCTCTCTCTCTCTCTCTCTCTCTCTCTCTCTCTCTCTCTCTCTCTCTCTCTCTCTCTCTCTCTCTCTCTCTCTTTTGTTCCTCTCCCCATGGTTACTTTCCTCTCGTCTCTCCCTCCATGCTGTTGTAATCTCCTCCACTTTCCCCTGTCAGAGTTAGATGTAAGTTTCCTCCTTTTACCATTGTTTCCTGCTCCTCCTCCTCTTCCTCCTCCTCCACTCTTGATTTCCCTTCCTCTTCCCCTTTCGCCTCTTCCCTTTCTCCTCCTTCGTTTTGGTCTTCAGGAAAGTTTCCCATTGTTGTGATTACTGTGTGTGTGTGTGTGTGTGTGTGTGTGTGTGTGTGTGTGTGTGTGTGTGTGTGTGTGTGTGTGTGTGTGTGGAGCCATTTCTGTATAAATATAAAGCGGCGAAAAATATATTCTGATGATACTGGTATGATGAGGATTTGAAATTATGAATTTTGTCATTCACATGAATTATTATTATTATTATTATTATTATTATTATTATTATTATTATTATTATTATTATTATTGTTATTATTATATCTTTATTATTATTTTCATTTTTATTTTTTTATTATTATTTATTTTTAGTAATAGTAGTAGTAGTGGTAGTAGTAGTAGTGTTAGTAGTAATAGTAGTAGTAGTAGTAGTAGTAGTAGTAGTAGTACTAGAACTTGTTTTTATAGATGTAAGAGTAGTAGTTGCAACCACAGCAACAACAACAACAATAACAACAGTAGAAGTAGTAGTAGTAGTAGTAGTAGTAGTAGTAGTAGTATAGCAGCAACAACAGTAGCAGTAGTAACAGTATTATTATTATTATTATTATTATTTTTATTATTATTATTATTATCAGTAGTAGTAGTAGTAGTAGTAGTAGGAGGAGGAGGAGGAGGAGGAGGAGGAGGAGGAGGATGCGACTGCGCGGCAAACATGATCATTACGGTATTCAGTTCCCTCAACCACTCACCTATGCACGACAATATGAGAAGCCCGCCAGGCGACTGCGGAGACAAGGTGATGTGCGTGAGGCGGCGAACCCAGGCGAGGACGGTGACGTGCAGGCCGCCGGGGAGGGGCGTGCTGGGCCTTGGCGCCGCGACAGGCCTGCGACACACGAGCTGCACGCACATTAGATTAAATGAATAAATAGCACACGCGACGCGGCTCACTGAAGGGAATAATTACAGCATCGTTATGTCCTGGTACGGGAGGAGGGGGTGAAGAGGGGGCGGACTGACGGGGACAGCGGGAGGGGGTGTTTAGCCTCAGCAGGGCAGGTGTTTGGCGTGTGGTACGAAGGAAATAGCTGGGGAATGGGGAGTGGGGGAAGGGAGAGTGGAGTGCATCCTAGTTAAGCTGTGTAATGAGGGGCCGCCAGTCAGGAGTGTCCCCCCGCGCGCCGCCGCCCCAGGGGATGGCCACTCGGAATTAGAAAGCAGCGCTAAGATTATCTGGTTTTAATGTTGCGCATGACGGATGGGCGGCCTGTGAGGAGCCTCGCGTCTGCTGCTGCTGCTGCTGCTGCTGCTGCCGCCACTGCGCTGGAAAAGTACTTGTCTATTTTTTTATTATGTGCTTTTTTTTTTTTTTTTTCAGTGTCCTGTGAGCCGCACTTGATAACATTCACACATTTACAGTTGATGGCCTTTTGCTTTTTTACTTTTTTTTTTTTTTTTCGTGGCGGTGATTTGTGGGGTGGACTTTCGACTAAAATTATTGCCCCCGCTGATGACATCTAATTATATGCTTTTATAACCTGTCCCTTAATGGGGTACTGACTGCCCGACACTGAGAGATGCTCGCTGTAATCACTCAGGTATGAAGCCCATTAAAACTCATACTATTATAATTACTAATAAAAACTGTAATACTTTATGTGTCGGATCGTGATTATTGTTTGATTTTGTACCGACTGTTTTGTTCTTTTTTATTATTTTTGTTTTTGTTGGTGCGAGCTGTACATTACAAATACACTGGAATGGGATGGTGCGGGATGGTGATGTGGAATATAGTGATCCTCCAATAAGTTCCATTTTACGCTTCAAAGTAGCAAAGTATTAAATTGGTTAGTTAGCGAAATTATCCCCTGTATGAGTCCAGCATTTAAAGTTAGATTGAATAGGTAGGGAACATGCGTGTGATTTTCGACCATAGTGTGGGTGAACAGATAAGCAAGATGTGGTGTATGTGATTTTAGACAATTTCAAACCATAATCGGGCGTGTGAAGGCTGGCTGTGGTTTGTTAAGACTGGACAGCGGTCACTGGTGTTGGCTGTCACTGCTGCGGTCATTCACCTGCTGCTGCTCGTCACGTCTCTCTCTCATTGACGTGGCGATTTCTCTAAGCTAATTCTGTAAAGAAATTACTAACCTCTCATTGTTGTTGATGTTCTTTATTGCCTGTAATATTAAGGTTAGTGTTGGTGGCAATAGTCACGCTGGTGGCAGGCTCTCTCAGTACGCGGCGTGGTAGTCATTAACCTTCGTAACGAGTCATTAGTATTTCCATCGTTCATGAGTTAATGGCTCCTGGCGATGTGTTTCCGGTGACGTGAAGGGAGGGAGGTCCGGGCCGTGTGACGTGGACCGAAGGGAACGTGTGTGGAAAGTGGACGAGCGAGGAGAGAAGTGGCGGAGGAGGCGGCTGTGTAGTGGAGGGTAGGTTTGTAGGGAAGGTGGAGAGAATGGGCTGGCGGCGGTGCAGTGATGAATGGTGGAGGGAAGAGCCCCTTTCACTGCCCGCCACCGGAAAACTTTAATTTGGCTTTCACTACAGTTAGGAGAATTGAATGAGCCACCAGCACAATGGGGGCGCTTCCTTACAACTCCTTACACATCTCTCTGAAATCCCTCTTACATATACGTGTGTGTGTGTGTATGTGTGTATATATATATATATATATATATATATATATATATATATATATATATATATATATATATATATATATATAGAGAGAGAGAGAGAGAGAGAGAGAGAGAGAGAGAGAGAGAGAGAGAGAGAGAGAGAGAGAGAGAGAGAGCTGTGATAATAAATATTATACTCGTATCATTGAAAGCAAGCATGCCATGGTTGGCGTGTGCCTGGCGTGGGCGTCCCTCGCGGTGCGTGCCACTTTAACCCAGCGCCTCGGCGTGTGGCCGCCGCGCCCCGGCACCCGTGGTGTGGGTGGTCGTCGTGTATGGCGGCGGCCATGAATTATTCCCCGTGCTCGCTGCGTCCTGCTGGGCGCCATCAGTGGGGCGGCGCGGACGGCGGCGCGGGCGTCGGGGGCTCTGCTCTTGTTTTACTTAATATCGCGGCGAGTATTAACCTTCGTCTCCACTAATGAATCCGATTTCGAAAGCAGTGCAGCGCCCGGCGTTCATTTCAGGCTTAATAATTTAATGCGAAAACAGAAGCGGGGGACGCGAGCGTATTTTATTAAAACAAAATACAACACTACTATGCTAATGCGTGTAGCGGTCATGGGTATTTGAATATAAACAAGTTCCCCTAAATTTTGCAGCAAGTCGTACATCAAGTTGATAGATGGCGATTTTGCTTTTTGTTTAGTAAGTTTGATAACACAGAGGGAATGAAGGGAAACACCCCATTGCCGCGCGCTGAATCAATGGACTCCATAATTCATGAACCAGTTTGCGACGCGAGGACATCCCCGCCTACACCCCCATAGTACAGCCCCCTCCCCTTCCCCTCCCCCACCGTACACCTCCCCCATCACCTGTGACACCCCCCAGTACACCTACACAGCACCTCACTCTGCATCCCTTACTAGGTTAATTGTCACCCTCCTCCTCCTCCTCCTCCTCCTCCTGTTTAAACTTCAATACCCTAACCTGGACATAATAGCAATGCATAAAGCGCTTCCATAATAATTAACTGCTGAATGTTGCAGCGTCATTATCCTTACGAGGCGCTGAGGAGAGGCAAATTTTACTGATGAAAGAGAGAGAGAGAGAGAGAGGGAGAGGGAGAGGGAGAGGGAGAGGGAGAGGGAGAGGTGCACTTGAAATATCACTCTTTCCGGGTCATTGTTTCAGCGATAATAAAGACAGTGTGTGCTCAGTGCTGAAAGCCGCGTCTGTAATTCAGGGAAGCAAGGTTTGTCTTGGTGGAAAGTTGTTCTTTTGTTATTCTTTTGCATTAAAGGGCTTTTCTCTTTCTTTTATTCAAGTATACTTATTTTTACAGTTTGTTTTCTGTGTGTATTTGTAATGATGGTGGTGGTGGTGGTGATGATGATGATGATAATAATAATAATAATAATAATAATAATGATAATAATAATGTTTACCAAAACCATTTACGGCTTACAGTAACAATAAGAAAACACTGAAAAATTATAAATTTAAGAAAGAAATGTTATGTTAAAAGATTAGTAAGAAAAAAAATGTCGAATTTAGAGTTTTTTTTTTTTTTGGTCTTATTATTCTCATTTTCTTTCTTTCTCCCCTTCTTGTGTGCCGCTTTCTGATCTATTTTGCATAAATGTCTTTCCTTTTCTCTTTTTTTTATCAATATACCAAAACCGAATTTCTCTCTCTCTCTCTCTCTCTCTCTCTCTCTCTCTCTCTCTCTCTCTCTCTCTCTCTCTCTCTCTCTCTCTCTCTCTCTCTCTCTCTCTCTCTCTCTTCCCCCACTATTGCTAAGAGGGATTTCTTCAAACGTGCTCTGTATTGTACCGGTTCCTGGCTGATACTGAGAGTGACGGGGGAGGCTGGATGGGGAGAGGGAGAGAGTTACATCGAGCTACATAGAAACACAGGCCACAACATACCTTGCGGTCCTCTCGAGGCGACTTGACCTAGGACTACTAAGGTGATGGTAGAAGAGAACTGCAAAGTAGAAGGCAGGGAGAGAAATAGGGAAGAAATAAAAGATGGAGGAAGGAAGTAGGAAAAGAATAGAGATGAGAGGAAGAGAAGGAAAAGATGAGGAAGGAAGGAAGGAATGAACAGAGGAGGAAGGAAAGGAAGGAATAGAGGAGTAAGAGAAGGAAGAAATAGAGAAGTAAGGGAGGGAAGGAATATATGAGGAAGGGGAGGAGGGAAGGAAGAAATGAAATAGAGGAGTGAAGGAAGGAAGGAGTAGAGGAGGGAGGGAAGGAGGAAGGGAAGCAGGGAGTAGAGGAGGGAGGGAGGGAGTTGCAATGACAAATAGCCTCCCCCTGGACGCCAGATGCCAGTGATGAACGCGCACTGATAATTAAAATACGTCTAGTGCCTCTCTCTCTCTCTCTCTCTCTCTCTCTCTCTCTCTCTCTCTCTCTCTCTCTCTCTCTCTCTCTCTCTCTCTCTCTCTCTCTCTCTCTCTTTCTCTCATTCTTTTCTTAATTTGTCATATCTATCTTCATTCACTTCTTATTATTTCCCATTTGAGATATATTTATTTTACTTATTTTCCCTCTTTTAAGTCTTTGGTTTTACTGCGTCAGGATAAAACTACATAGACAAACATACTCCTATCCCTATACTGTTTCTCTCTCTAATCAAGAACTGACCAATACCTTCATTTTTTCATCCTTTTCACTGGTAAACTCTGACACTCTTTGCCCGTTTCTGCTTTTTCCCTCTTCCTGCGACTTGAACTGCTTCACTGCTTTACTGGGACGTCTCTAATACTGAATTCATCTGTATTGGGAAGCCCTTTTTTTGTGTGTGTTTTCTTCTCTCTCTTGTATGTCTCTTTACCCAAACTCCTGCACCTATGAAAAAGAGAAAAATAGGCCTATAACCTCCATATCAGTCATACCGTAAACATACACCACATCATATCAACGTATAGAAAAAAAGACCCTTAGTCAAAGTATTGGGGTTTACATAGCGGCTGCAGTTCCCGCGTGTGTTATCAGATTCCACGAAAGACACCGCCGTGATGCAACACTGCCCCGCCTGGTGTTGTTCCCGTCAGCCCCGCGCGTCCCAGGGTGAAGGCAGCGCTGATGGGGAGGCTTGTCTGGGAGTGAGAAGTGGGTGCCCAGGGCGGGTCCTTGTTCCTCCCTTATCTGTGGGTTTAGTCATGCATCAGTTATCATCATCTCTATTCTTCTGAGTCTGCGTTTCTCTCTCTCTCTCTCTCTCTCTCTCTCTCTCTCTCTCTCTCTCTCTCTCTCTCTCTCTCTCTCTCTCTCTCTCACATCTGTTTTCTCTTTTTCTTCTTCCTATCGTCCTTTTTTTTCATCTTTTTCACATCTTTCCTATCTTATCTTTCTCTTTTTCCCTTCCTCATCTTTTATTTAATTTCTTTCTGTTTTCCTCATCTTTCTGTCCTCTTTTGCATTCCTTCTTCCTTCGTATGCTCTCGTGTTGATCCTCCCCTTCCTCCTCCTCCTTTTCCTCCTCCTCCTCCTCCCCCTCCTCCTCCTCCTCCTCCTCCTCCTCGCACGTAATTTACAAGTTCCTCATTAATGGGTGATTACAAAGCGAGGAGAGTTATTTAGGAGGAAGGCGTTTGTCTTTCTTTTCTTCCCTTTTTCTCTCTTTTCTCCTGACTGGCCTACTTTCCTTCCTTTCCTTTTTTTTCTTCCTTTCCTCCTCCTCTTCTTTTTTTCCCCTTTCACATTCGGTTTCCCTAATTTTCTTCCTCTTTTCGTTTTTTTTTTTATATTTTGCAATTTTGAGTGTTGTGTATGTGTGTGTGTGTGTGTGTGTGTGTGTGTGTGTGTGTGTGTGTGTGTGTGTGTGTTGTAATTACACTTTCATCTTTTCATTAGTCTTTCTATTTGTCTGTCTCCACGTTTCTCTCTCTCTCTCTCTCTCTCTCTCTCTCTCTCTCTCTCTCTCTCTCTCTCTCTCTCTCTCTCTCTCTCTCTCTCTCTCTCTCTCTCTCTCTCTCTCTCTCATATTCTCCCCTCTTCATTTACTCATCCGCAATATACCTCACTCCCCCTCTCTCTCCCCTCATCCCCCTCTCACTCCCATAACCCCCTCATTCCATTTTCCCTTCTCCCTTCCCCTCATCTACTCTCCCTCTATTCCCTCTTTCATCTCTCCATCGCATCTCTCCTCTCTTCTCTCCCTCAGCATCCTCACCCCCCTTTTTTTACAGCACACGCTACACCATTTTCTCCTCCCCTCTCTTCCCCTGTTCGCTTTCTCTCTCTCCCCTTGTGTCCCTCCTCTCCCTCTCTCCCTCTCCCTCTCCCTCTCTCTCCACCACCCCTCTGTAATTGCCCTTTATATGGTGGCGTCATTACTCCAAACTGCACTCACATTTAACAGGTAAGAGAGAGAGAGAGAGAGAGAGAGAGAGAGAGAGAGAGAGAGAGAGAGAGAGAGAGAGAGAGAGAGAGGGTCAAGTTGTGTCTAATCGTTATGGTTAATAGATAAATGTGTGTTTGTTTGTTTGTTTTTTTCACTAATACACTTTTCTTTATCTAATCTCACTATTTTTTTTTTCGTTACCCATTCTTCCTTCAGTCCACCTATCCATTACTCTCCTCTTGGTTACTTCTCCCTTACTCCCCCTGTCTATCTCTCCCCTTTACTCTTCTCTCTATCCACCTATTGCGTATTCCCTTCTCTAGTCCACCTCTCTCTCTGTTTCTCTCTGTCTCTGTCTTTCTCTCTCCCCAATCCCCCGCTTCCCTATTTCTTGGTTTCACCCCATTTTTCTCTTTCCAGGTAAAGTTCCACCTCGATTCTCTCCGTTCCAGGTAAAGAAGCCTCCAGGTGCTCCCTAGGTGTTCTGTGGCGGTAAGTGTTCTTTTGTTCCTTTTCTCCCTTTTCTAGCTCTCTCTTTAGCTTTCTCTTTTATATCTTTGCTTCATTATTTTTCTTTTTTTTTTTGTTTTGTCAGAGGTTTTTATTTCATGAAGGTATAATTTTTTTTGTATTTTTTGTGTCATTTTGTGTGTTTTATTATTATTTTTTTAAAGTTAGGACTGCGTTTGTTTTTTTTTTCGCTTTTTTTTTGTTTCTATAATTCTCTCTCTCTCTCTCTCTCTCTCTCTCTCTCTCTCTCTCTCTCTCTCTCTCTCTCTCTCTCTCTCTCTCTCTCTCTCTCTCACACACACACACACACACACACACACACACACGTAACAAACTACGATATCGAATCGGGCAATGAATCACCACGTCAAGGCCTTAACGTGCGTGCGTGCATGTGTGTGTGTGTATGTGTGTGTGTATATGTGTGTGTATGTGTGTGCGTGTGCATTGGAACAGTGGCCGAGGCAGCGACGGAGAGTGACGAGAAGGAGGAACGGTCGTGGCGGAGAAGAATAGGTGAGTCGAATGAGTGACAAAACAAGAGTAAATTAGATGCAGATGAAAGTGGCGTTTTGTACCTCAGCGGCGTGGCGGGGCGATTACGAGGAGGAGGAGCAGGAGGAGGAGGAGCAGGAGGAGGAGCAGCAGCAGGAAGAACAGGAGGTGAAGGTGGCGGTGGAAGACGAGGAGATAAGGTGAAGAAAATTACTATCACTTATCGTTTGTTTGTGTTGGCGATTACGTGGCTAATATGAATGGGAGCAGTTTGTTCTTCTCTCTCGCCCGGTGTTTTGTGTCTCAGTTGTAGTCAGACGTGCATTATACCCTCTTCCTGGAACTGAAGGCACGTTATCTTCTGTGCATGATGAGTTGTTGGATTCTCCTATGGACTGGTGTCATAGTTTCATTAGGATTCTTTTTTTTTTATACTTTTTTTTCTTTTCTTTAGTAGTTTTTTTATTTTTTTTGTTCTCCTCCTTACTGGTTTCTCGTTTTTTTTTCTTGTAGTTTTCTTCTTATTTTCTTCAGTGCTTTACCTCCTTTTTGTTTAGCACTCTTTCTTCCTTTCTTTTCTTGGGTACTTCTATCTCCTTTCTTTTCTTCAGTAGTTTATCATTCTCTCCTTTAATAGTGTTCGCTTTTTTATAAAAGAGACATTAAGCTACCAGTTTTTTTTTCCTAGATTTGTTTTTTGGCCTTGGTTTTTCCCTCCCTCGTGCTTGAAAAAAAAAAAATAGTGCTCAATCTTGCCAAGGGATAAACACACCAACGAGATGGGAGCGCAGAGACAAGACACCAACACTCATGCTTCCTTGCGCCACATTCCTGGAAGGCGACCAAATAGAGAGTTTCAAATTCTCGTATAAACTTTCACTTGAGTAAGAATGAAAATCCGCTGACGATTTTCCTGAACTTATTGCTTCCCTGGCCTGCATGACCCGGTTTATTGCGAGGCCTCCAATCAATCAGTCATTCAGTTAATCAATCAGCCGGTCCCTAAAGTTATTGGTATTTGGACCAGGTTGAGTGAGCCTTATGGAAACTATGGAAGTAATGTCGCCGGCGCTTTCGGGAGCAGGAATTGGAGTGGGTAGAGAGTTAGGTGATGGTGTCCCTCTATCGCGTCCCGTCCCCCGTTTCCTTACATACACACAGACACACACACAAACAGTCACCCTTAGCGCATGTTCCTGCTGTTTGCCTGAGACATGCGCCGCCAGCCTTCTCTCATCTGCGGCGCGCGAACCCCCCAATGAAAGGCGGCGTGGAATGGACGGCGTAATGTGATTATAAGTACCTCTGTGTCTCATTAAAGATTGTTATTATTGGAAATGAATTCGAAACATTGAGTTGGGAAATACGTTCTGGTCTCATTAATTGTCGTTCTTTTAAAATTAATGGAAAGCATCCATTTTTTACTTTTTTGAAATTTGATCTGTCCGGGCCCGGTATTAATCATGGTTATTGCGAAATGATTGGGAATAACACATATATATTTGAAGAGTGATTTAGATTGCTCTCAGTTTCCTATATCCACGTTCTATTGTTACTGTCTTCATTATTAATCTTATTTATGACATCAAAACTCTCTCTCTCTCTCTCTCTCTCTCTCTCTCTCTCTCTCTCTCTCTCTCTCTCTCTCTCTCTCTCTCTCTCTCTCTCTCTCTCTCTCTCTCTCTCTCTCTGTCTCTAGTTCCATCACATAATCAGCCTCTTCCCACGCCCTCCTTTTCACGCCTCCTTCCTCCCACTCACGCCAAATGCCTCCTGACCTTCCTGTCCTCCCGTGACCTCCAGGTGAGCCGCCGTGACCCGTGACACGGGCCCTCCTTCCCTCCCTGTTTATCCCCTTAACCCATTATGACCTGTTAACCTTCCACTCTCAAGCAGGTCAGGTTTAGGGGACTATTTTTGACCTTTTACGTCTGTACTTTTTATTTATTTATTTTTTTCCTTTTGTTTTATGATGATTTTTGTTTTAGTGTTTTTTTTTTATTATGGGGAATTTTGTGTGTGTATGTGTTTATCTTTTTGGAATTCAGTGTTTATTTATTTTTTTGTTAGGTCACTGTTGAGTCAGTGAGTGGGCATTAATGTCTATTACCCCTCCCTTTTTTTGTGTGTGTGTTTTGTTTTGTGTGTTTGTGTTCGTTACCATCATAGAATCCAGTGTTTTATTTGTCTTTGTTTCCTTTTTTACCTGCCCTTTAAGCTTACTAATGCAGGTCACGAGTGAATGAGCGAGTGAGTGAGTGAGGGGGTAAGCAGTCATTTATATCACCCCCCTGAACGAGCGATGAGTCCGCCCCTACTGAGTTAATCGGCCGATCAGTCAAGTCAGGCAATAAAGCATCGATCCAATCAGTCAGGAAGGCCAT
>NC_087159.1:3357500-3360000 GCF_035594125.1 Scylla paramamosain | reverse complement strand
CTCCTCTACTTACTTTTGTTAATATCTTCATTCGCTCCGAGTTTTTTCTCTCGTATTTGGAATCATAAAATCAATGCGCCCCTTTCTTGGTCTTACTCTTTCCCTGTGTCTTTTTACAGTTATTATCAATAGTCGGGCAACACTTGTCAAACATTCTTCCCTTACTTTCTTTAATATCATCATTCTCTTCTCAGGTCTTCTCCCTCGAATTTAGAATAGGAGAATCAATAGCACCTCTCTTGGTCTTCCTTTTTCCCTGCAGTCATGTCCAATAGTGAGTGACATACACCACTCACTTCTACTATGCTAAAGTCTGATCTGCAAAGAATCTACCCATTACTAGATTTTGTAAAGGAGTGTGTCAGCTGACCAGGAGACTTGAAATTGAGGGAAAACATAAAGCAGTGGACGTGAACAGAGGAGTTTACTTGATTTCCTGCCATGACTGTGCTTGACACGCATCATTCTTTTCGTTGCATCACCTTCCTTTCCCCAGTGCACTGCCATATGATTAAAGTAACCTCAAAGAACAACCATAATAGTTTCCTTTCACTATAGATAAGTAGTGATACCGCACAGGTGTAAATGAAAGGAGTTAAAAGCGACACAGGTGATAAATTTAGTTTGCCACGGAGAATAACACCTGCACTTGAGCCTCCGCAGGGCACAAAGGGCGAGAGAAAGTAGATGAAAAAGTAGTGATAATAGACAGGTGTGTGTGAAAGGTGAATTCGATGCAGTTGATGAGCTAAGGGTGCGAGAGAGGGTAATGCCATCACTCCAGCACCCTCCGCAGGGCACAGAGGGCGAGGCTTAAAGTGGATGCGTGTGATGTGTGTGCGGGAGCAGTGTACGAGTATATCACGCGTTAGGACATAGACACCTGCGATGCATACCAATGAGGGCGCCGACTAATTAAAACTCCAGATGTTAAATGTAAAATGCGGGTCATCATTAATATTTGGTAGATAACATTTTGGGGGAGGATGGCGCTTTAAATCCTTCCATTACCGCTGCTGCTGACACGTGTAATTTTAATATACAGGTGATTTTGTGTTCGCTCGATATATTCAATACGGTGCAAGGGTAAATGGTGACAGAAAATGGAGAAACAAGAAGGTGAAGAAACACTAGTGGAGATCAGACATGCCTCTCGATTTCACGCCACATTCAGACATGTAATTAGACATACAACCTAAGGAAATTGATGTTTACTAGTGTTACAAATACAGTGTGGAGTCAGTGGCGTTAAAAAGAAAGTGTGGAGATCAAAGCGAAAAAAAAATATATAAATTGGAATGTGGAGAATCTATTTATACAGTTCCATCTTTCATCGGAGTTTGCGTCTCAATCATTATTTTCATCAGTTCGCGTCTCGCCGCCTTGTGTTCGTGAAAGAAGGGAAGGGGAGGCGAAAACGGAGGACAGAGAAAGGGAGAGGAGGAGGAGTGAGGACAGAAGAATAAAGAAATAAAGGTGATGGAAAGTCCCTCCCCCCAAAAAAAAAAAAATAATAATAATAATAATAATAAGTTATGCAGAAAATAACGTGAAACAAAATACATTCGATGAAGTAAAAATGTATATCCGCTAATCCATGAGGGAGAAAAAAAAAAAAAGAAAAAAAGGACTTTGTATTCAGAATATACGATACTAAGTGAGGAAAGTTAACTAAGTAAGCAAGAAAGTTGAAAAAAAAGTATTGTCATAAAATATACACGAAGAAAAAAAAATTGAATAAGTCTTTGCGAAGTCTTGCCAATTTTCTCCTTTCTCTCTCTCTCTCTCTCTCTCTCTCTCTCTCTCTCTCTCTCTCTCTCTCTCTCTCTCTCTCTCTTTCTCTCTCTCTCCATTTTCTCTCATTTTCCATCCGTTCCTTTCACTTTCCAATATTCTCTTCATTCTTGTACCATCCAACATATTTTCTTTCATAGTTGTGTCTTTTTCATATCATGCACGTCTCTTACATCTCTCTCTCTCTCTCTCTCTCTCTCTCTCTCTCTCTCTCTCTCTCTCTCTCTCTCTCTCTCTCTCTCTCTCTGTGCGTGTGTGCGTGAGTGTGTATACGTGTGTGTGTTTGTGTGTACGTGCGCATGTGTTCCCCCCTCACCCCTATCCACCTCCTCCACCATCTCCTTGACCACCACGAATGCTCTTCCCTGCCCCTCTACCCCCTTTCTTTCCTTTCCACCGCCCCAAACTCCCTTCTACCTCCCTTGAATTTCCCTTCTTCTCTCCACTAACATCTTCCTATACCTTCTCCCTTCACCCTCCACACACAAGCCTCTACATCCCATCATCACCCACTCCACCTCTCCCGCACGCCTCTCACAGCCAACCCACCCCCACCACCCTTTCCCTTTTCCCTTCCCTCTCCACGTATTTCAGAATTGTTCGCCGTCTTTCTCTTACTAATACCCGTCAGATAATAATTTCTCTGATATGCTTTGTTGCAGACGACAGTGTGGCGAATTAACTCCCTCCCCCCTCCCCCCAGCAC
>NC_087159.1:3345000-3347500 GCF_035594125.1 Scylla paramamosain | reverse complement strand
CTATCTTTGTCTTAGATGGATAGTGTGTGTGTGTGTGTGTGTGTGTGTGTGTGTCAACAAGAAGGGTCCAGGTATCAATGTTGGTCTGTTTGGTGTGTTTGGAGCTCGGAGGAAGGAACGGATAGGAGTGTGTTTGCTGTTCCTGTCTGCTTGATGTGTCTGTCTGTGTGTCCCTGTGTGTGTGTGTGTGTGTGTGTGTGTGTGTGTGTGTGGAGGGGGAGGAGGAGGAGGAAGAGGGAGTCGACAGGTGGGTAGGTGCGTGTGTGCGTCTGTATCCGGTGCCAGACAAATAATTACAGAGTTTCGAACACGGTTACAAAATCGTGAATCAGTCTTTCATTAACGGTGGTTATTAGTAATGTCTTAATGGGGAAATGCTGTCTGTTCGTTTGACCTTCAGAGGAACAATAAACTCGTCATTATAAAATTTACCTTTAGAATATTTACCCGCCCTCCACCCTTCCCACGCACACACGCAGAGAGAGAGAGAGAGAGAGTGAGAGAGAGAGTAGAATTGAGGTTGCGTGGAATAATTATACGGAAAGATTTCAGATAAAAGTATACACGGGTGTGGGAAACTTGTCGAGCGTGGAATCAGTACCCCGAATTTCAGAATCATAAAGGGAGGGGAAAAAAAAAAGTTTAAAAGAGTTATTTCAGCTTTGATCGGATTATTGATAAATCTTACGCGGTATAAAAATATATTTAGATAAAACTCTCAAAATCTCGCTTTCACTAATCATAATCCTTTATCTCTTTTGGAAATTATGAACCCAGAAAAAACAAAAAAGTACTTTATGTAAAAATTGTATTGTGGACTGGTGCTTTGTAATGGCCGGGACAGAAATATTGATAATCTTTGTGTTTTTTGTTTTTGTTTTGTTTTGTTTTTATTTGTAAGGTACTTGAAAATTTTGGCAGATTACACAGACACACACACACACACACACACACACACACACACACAGAGAGAGAGAGAGAGAGAGAGAGAGAGAGAGAGAGAGAGAGAGACAGAGAGAGAGAGAGAGAGAGAGAGAGAGAGAGAGAGAGAGAGAGAGAGAGCACCTTAACTAACTTACAAAACCTCAAATCTGAAACACAAAACAACTTTTCACCAAAACCAAAACAAAACTACCCCCCCCAAAAAAAAAAAAGCATCTTGCACGTTGAATAATGAAGACCAAGAGAGGCTTGGCAGAAGAACAAATGGTAAAGTCTCCTGCAAATCACCTTACTGTGGATACGTGTGGCTGGGCTGAGGGCTGAGAGACTGTTTGCTCCCTCTCCCCCCTCTCTTCCCTCGGACCCCTCACCCCTGACCGCATCGCCTAGACAGGTTTGGTGGGTGGCTTGGCTCCCACCGCAAGCCGCTTCCCTTTAGATGTGCGATAGTTTTAATGTTACGGGGTACGCTATACTTACGGAGCGCGTGCGCTGGGAACAGGCCTGCCGATCGCTAAAGGGGAGGCCGTAGCGTTGAAAACCACTACTACAGCGACTACTACTACAGGTACACACGTGACTGGTAGGGAGTAATGTGTGATGGTGCATAAGTATTGGCGGTGTTAGTCTGTTTTTCATGTGTGTACCTTGCAAGGGAGAATGCTGGGGAGTAGAAATTTGTAGGAATGCGTATCACATCGGCTACTGTTTTACTTCTAAGCACGTTTGCGATTGTCCGTGTGTTGTCAGTCATGCGTGAAGGGAGAAAAAAGAAACAGGTGAACATTTAGCGGAAAATCAATATTCGTGTTGGATGGACTGGCGGCGAGGCGAAGACTGATCACTTATCGATAAATTGTTGATCCTAGTGATGAATTGCCCAGCCACCTTGCTAATTGTGGAATAACTTGTCTTTTACTTTGCATTCCTTCATAGAGAACGCCATGGCCGCCCGCTTGGGAACACACACACACACACACACACACACACACACACACACACACACACACACACACACACACACACACACACACACACACACACACACACACACACACACACACACACACACTAGCACGATTTTATCACTGGAACCAACGGGACTCTAATTCTCTACTCACTCACTCTCACATCTACTAACTTTCCCATAATCTCTTGTCTCTTTCTTTTACTTCTCTTTTTCTTTAAACTGTTATACATATTCCAGTTTTCATTATGTTCTTGTCGTTTTCTTACATTTTTTATGGGTTCTGTTTGTGTTGTGGATTTTAAGTGGAGCAAGTGATTTAAGTGTTTCTCTCGTTCAATGTGAGATTAGTGTTTTTTTTTATTGTTTGTGGTTTATTGCATATTGTCTTGTAGGGGACAAAAGATCTGCTGCCGTTTTGTTCGTTCTTTGTTTTTTTCTTTATAATGTGACTAGTAATGTTATTTAAGTAATTGACCTTGAGTGTTGTTGTTGTTGTTGCTGCTTTTCTTCCTTCTTCTTCTTCTTCTTCTTTTTTTTTTTTTCTTCTTCTTCTTCTTCTTCTTCTTCTTTCTTCTTCTTCTTCTTCTT
>NC_087159.1:3290000-3342500 GCF_035594125.1 Scylla paramamosain | reverse complement strand
AGTGGCTTCAACTTTTCATCTTACTACTTATTTTTATTTGATGGGACTCTGACACGTCAGGAGTATAAATCAAATAAAGGAGTAACATTCCCACGAATAATGCATTAATCAAGTTAGTTTAAATATAACGACAAGATGATGATGGTGCTGCTGCTGCTGCTGCTACTGCTGCTGCTGTTATTACTACTACTTCTGCTACTACTACTACTACTACTACTACGACTACTACTACTACTACTACTTACTGCTACTACTACTACTACTACAGTACCACAACCACTACTGTATCTACCACCATTTCCACCACCACCACTATCACTACAACCATCTTCACACAAACACAAAATAATAATGATAGTAATGCAACAAAGACTTCCACCACCCCACCACCACCACCCCCACCACCACCACCACCACCAATAGTCTATCATGGCGAAGACCACCCTTATTACTATCACAGTTGCACGAAGGCTTGGCTAATGACGGCCTGGGAGGTGCCCGCGGCGGCTCGTCGAGACCCGTCGTTCATCAGGCGTTTTGTATGCCGTGAGGGCGAGGCTGGACAGGATGCCGACGCGTCCTCGCCCCCTCATCTATATTCCCGCTGAGTGCCATCTGCGAGTGGCGGCTGCACCTCCTTCTGACGCCGCCATCTTGCTCCTCCTGCTGCTACTGGTGGGATGATGACGGTGCTACTGCTGTAATGCTGATGGTGCTACTGTTGGTGGTGGTGATGCTGCTGCTACTGGCACTGCTACTGCTGCTGCCGATGCTGTTACTACTACTACTTCTACTACTGCTGCTGCTGCTGATGATGATATTGCTACTTCTGTTGCTACTATTGCTAATACAACAACAACAACAACAACAATTACTACTACTACTACTACTACTACTACTACTACTACTACTACTACTACTACTACTACTACCACTACCACCGAATACACCAGCACCAATCCCATTTCGCTACTTCCACCACTACGACCACGACTACTGCTACTACTACTACTACTACTACTACTACTACTACTACTACTACTACTACTACTACTACTACTACTACTACAAGATTCACATTCCTCAACACAATCACTGTCTCACTGCTACTACGGGACTACCAATACCCTGGTCACCACAACCACCTCAACCAGACGACCTGCACCACGACTTCTGTTACTGCTGCTCCCCCCCCCTCTCCTCCTCCTCCTCCTCCTCCTCCTCTTCCTCCTTCTGTTGCATTATTCTACGTCTTGTCTTTCGTTATGGATTCAGGAGTTATATTTTCGATTCTCAGTTTCTCGTGTTTGTTTTTATCAATTAGCATATGTCGCCTGTGTTCCCTGACGCACACACACACACACACACACACACACAGTGGTTGGTTTTAATTTATTTCATTATTTAATGTACTTCAGGCTATGATGTTTGTGTGTTCATTTGTTTGTTTTCTTCTCCAAGGACACTTTTTAGTATGTTTAGTATGTTTTCTATATTTTAATGTCATTTTCACCTAGTCTAGACCGTCGCCTATAACAATCACTGCGTAGTTACGTAAGTAGTGTGGACTGTGGCCATTGTCTCTGGTCTTGTGTTTGCCAGCTCCGTTAACCGTGGAAGAGTCAGGATATCAATAATGGTAATGAAGAACACTAAAATAACGTAAAAATGAGTGATATGAGGAAAGCCACGTGTAGACCTGACGACTTTTTGCAGCTTCCCTTGTTTTCGTGTTATAATTAGATGGCTTTGATGGAAGAAGAATCATAAGATCATAAGAAAACAAGGGCAGCTGCAGGAAGCCATCAGGACTACACGTGACAGTCCTAATGCAAAACATGCCTACTTATTTCCAGCGATCATCCCATCCAGAGGTTTGTCTAATCATATTGAGGCGTAACCTGCTGTGTGTGTTTGTGTCAGTGTGTGTGTGTGTGTGTGTGTGTGTGTGTGTGTGTGTGTGTGTGTTTACTATTACGAAATGAAGCATATATTTAAACCCTACATAATTAAACACTTATCACCACCACCAGTATCACTACTATCACCACCACCACCACCACCACCACTAACACCATCACCACCACCACCACCGCCATCTTCAGGACACGCCATTAATTAGGGTACTTTGAGCGAGTGTTGGTGTTGTTGTGCCTCGTGTTATGTCTATTGTAATTCCCTTCTCGTGTTACCTTCGCTGTGTGGCGGCGCGAACAGGTAGCAGCCTCGTCCCCCGCGGCCACCAGACGATTAATGAAGAAATGAGGTACGAGGTGTGTCATTAAAGTTCCAGGACTGGTGTCCTAAAAGATGAATTTCAAACCCAAGCCACAAACCACCATATTTCCCCTTCAAAGTAATCCTTCTGGAGTATACAACTGCGCTCCCAACCCTCTACAGTCACTAATCTTTTTCTTACGTGCTTTTAAAATCATGTCCTCTGTTGCAGGTCGTTTAACAATGAGCGCTGAACAGCGAACAAACTTGAAGTTTTTGGTGCAGTTGGGGAAAACGCCGTCAGAAGCACTGGGTATGCTGCAAAAAGTGTACGGGGATGAGACAATGTCACGCTCACGTGTTTTTGAGTGGTGCAAGAGGTTCAAAGAGGGCCGGGAGGACGTGGAAGATGACCCCAGGAGTGGAAGACCCTCAACGAGCAGGAATGAGGCCAATGTTGAGCGTGTCAAGCAGATGGTGCGTGACGATCGTCGGTTGACTGTTCGAAAGATCGCAGATGAGCTTGGCATGAACCACAACAGCGTGTGGAAGATTATCACTGAAGATCTGGGCATGCGGAAAGTCTGTGCGAAGATGGTGCCGAGACTCCTGAACGATGACCAGAAGGGACGACGCATGCAGGTGTGTCAGGACATCCTCGAGCGTCTGGAAACTGAACCAGACTTGCTCAGGAGAGTCATCACCGGCGATGAGTCCTGGGTATTTGAGTACGACCCGGAGACCAAACGCCAGAGCCTTCAATGGAAGAGTCCGGCGTCGCCACGGCCGAAGAAAGCAAGGCAGTCCAGGTCCAGCTTCAAGGTCATGTTGATCGCTTTCTTCGATGTGAGGGGCATCGTCCACTGCGAGTTCTTGCCACAGGGCCAGACAGTCAACCAACATGTGTACAAAGAAGTACTGCGGCGTCTGCTTCGTGCAGTGCGCGAGAAGAGGCGGGAGTTGTGGCAGGGCAACTCGTGGCTGCTTCACCACGACAATGCGCCTGCTCACAATGCCCTGAGCATCAGAGAGTTCTTGGCCAAGAAGAACATCGCCGTGCTGGAGCAACCGCCCTACTCACCTGACCTCGCTCCGTGCGACTTCTTCCTCTTCCCCAAGCTCAAGGAGGTCATGAAGGGGACCCGTTTTGATGATGCGGACGACATCAAAAAGGCCGTGACGACGGAGCTGAGGAGCATCCCGCAAGAATCCTTCCAGCAGTGCATGCAAGCCTGGCAGAGAAGGATGGACAAGTGCATGCGGTGCCAGGGGGATTACTTCGAAGGAGATAACCTATAGTTTGTAGCCTGGATGTGAAATAAAACTCGTGTGGCACCAGTCCTGGAACTTTAATGACACACCTCGTATATGTGACACTCCTATTTATTGGCCCAGCGATGCCACCCTGTGCATATGCTGCTAATGAGGTCGACTTATTTATGAAGTAGTGGTGTTATTGGTTATGGCTGTATTGTTAATTTGTTGGTGTGTTATCAGTGGTGTATCGCTTTGTGTTTGTTATCATGTTATTTGTTACTACTACTGCTAGTAATGATGATGAGCTTAATATTACTAATACTTGTACTATGTGTTATAGTTTGTTAACTAATTACTACCTAGAAGTGTTGTATTTATGTGTTGTCATTGGTACATCTTATCAAACTTGAACTATTAGACTGTTATTTCATATGTTAGTACAACTACAGCAACAACAGCAACAACAACAACAACAACAACTACTACTACTACTACTACTACTACTACTACTACTACTACTACTACTACTACTACTACTACTGCTACAACTACTACAACTACCACCATCACCAAAGAACAGGTCCACAGTATCGACACCCCCATCCAGACAACCACATCAGGACCCGAACGACTAATTGCAGTCACACCAAATGACTCCCTTGACTTGTAAATCATCCAAACCTTGAAAAAAAAAAAAAAAACTACCAATACACCACCATCACCACAACACCCCAAAACACCACACCACACCACAACACCGCACATTTAAAAACTACACCACCACAGCGTCACAACACGCAACACAGCCCCACACAACAAAGGCATCACCTCTCCGCTCCTCCTCCTTGCAGTTGTAATGGGGCGGTGCAAGTGTAACGCCTGAGGGGACGATATAGTTGCAAGCGACCGGTGCTCCTTAGGGCGGGAAGCATGCTCGGGGCGACGGGAAGAACGTCTTAACAATCCTCAACTTCAGTAGGCAATTAGTTCCTCTGTTCATCAATTAGCAGGTATGCATAATATACAAGGTGGTGGGAAAGACGATGGTGGTTGTTCTCTCTCTCTCTCTCTCTCTCTCTCTCTCTCTCTCTCTCTCTCTCTCTCTCTCTCTCTCTCTCTCTCTCTCTCTCTCTCTCTCTCCCCTCAGTTTTATCTCCCTGTTTGTGTTCTTCCTCATGTATATTTATGAAGTGTATATTAATTTCTTCTGTCATATTCCTCAGTCTTTGCTGTC
Source organism: Scylla paramamosain (assembly GCF_035594125.1). Lineage (NCBI taxonomy): Eukaryota > Metazoa > Arthropoda > Malacostraca > Decapoda > Portunidae > Scylla > Scylla paramamosain. Next base: position 3,337,792 of record NC_087159.1, on the reverse strand, counting down.
TCCCTCCCTCCCTCTCTCCCTTCCTCTCTCCAATCCACTCTCCCTTCCTCACGTCCTTCCCGCCCCTTTTTTTCCCCCTATCTCTCCTTTGTCTTATCTTCCTCCAGCGCTTCCTCTATTTCCATTTCTCTTCCTCTACTCATCCCTTTCATCCTCTACCACCCATCCCTCCTCCTCTCCCTCCATCTCCCGCCTTTCCCTCCTCCCTCCCTTCGGATATTAACATAGAAATTAGCACGGACAGGTAACATTGGCAGGTCTCCAGGGTGTGTGGGGGGGAGAAGGGGGAGGCGAGACCCACAGCGCACCTTCAGTAGCAGGAAACAAAAGAATATCGTGGTAATCAAAGAGAATCGGAAGGCGTGGTGGCGTCAGTGGGAGTCTTGGTGCCTGGTGCTTTCCGGCTGGAGGAGAAGGAGGAGGAGGAATTGTTGTTTTAGTGGCAGTAGTAGTAGCAGCAGTAGGAGGAGGAGGAGGAGAAGGAGGAGGTAGAATGGATTTAGTAGTGGCAGTAGTAGTGGTAGTAGTAGTAGTAGTAGTAGTAGTAGGAAGAGGAGGAGGAAGAGGAGGAGGAGATGAAGTGGTTTTAGTAGTGGCAGTAGTAATAACAATAGTAGTAGTAGCAGTAGTAGTAGCAGTTAGAGGAGGAGGAGGAGGAGATGGAGTGGCTGTAGTACTCGCAGTAGTAGTAGGAGGAGGAGAAGAAGAAGCAGAGAGGACAATAGAACCAAGAAGAAAATTATAGAGAAAGAGTAGCTGTCCCAGAGAGGGAGAGGGAGGAGAGGTAGGCGGGTAAGAGAGAGAGAGAGAGAGAGAGAGAGAGAGAGAGAGAGAGAGAGAGGGGCAGGGGGCACGTCTCGGGTCAGGCACTGAAGGCATAAACACACAGCGACGATGGTAAGTTTGCATTGAGAAATCATACATCGATTATTAGAGCAGCGACTCCCACCCTGCGACCCCCACCCAGCGAAACCCCCCCCCCGAGCAGCCTGGACTCCCCTGCCCCCTCCCCTACTCGGCCTGGCAGGTGGTTGGACGTGGCGGCTAGTTAGGGCGGCAGTTTAGGCCGTAATTGCACTGCTAATAAATCTTGTAGCTAATGATATGTAATTATACGTAAAACAGGCGGTCCTTGCACAGATAACGTCACTATAATGAAGACGGTACCAGGGAACCCTCAGGGACGCCGCTACCCGCTGACCCGCGTGTGTGTGTGTGTGTGTTGGTTTTGTTATTTACGTTCTCTTTTATCGAAGTATCCATTAATGTAAATGTTGTTCTGACGACTCTATATTGACCGTAACTTAATTTAGATTCTCTGTTTTATTTAGTCTACTTTTGTGGTTATTAAGATCTATCTATCTATCTATCTATGTGTGTGTGTGTGTGTGTGTGTGTGTGTGTGTGTGTGTGTGTGTGTGTGTGTGTGTGTGTGTGGAGACTAATCATCTTCTCAATCTAGGGATGCTCTGTGGTGCTGCAGGATCCGTGAGGCTGCAGTGCGTGGAGTGAGTGGAGAGTGTGGAGTGTGTTCACCTCTCGTGGAATTTGCATTTCGACATTTGACATTTTACCGGCAGACGCTCCTGGTGGCGGCGCGCTGGTCACTTAATTGTATGTAAATATTCATGATTGGTATGAATAACTCGATGGGGTTTCAAAGCAGAGCACCTCAGCCTCTCCTCTTCCCATCAGCCCCTTTACGTGTTGGGGCGGGGGGTGGGGGCGGTGCTGGGTGGCTGTGGGAGTGTTCTGAGTCTCCAGGTCACAGCGTTCACCAGTGTTCCCCCAGTCAGCAAATGTCGCATGCACCCTTCACCCCTGGCAGGTTTGGGTCCTCAGGGGTCCTCTCCGTGGGCGGGCGGCTTGTCAGGGGACGTGGGGAGGTCGTCAACAAAGCCATCGATGGGCTGATATATGTAAGGTCGTCTCCCCGTGACACTGAGTTGCAATATGGAGGTGCAAAAAAAGTACCACTCGCGTTTGAATTGCCTTGTTAACGACCTCCTGAAAGTTTTATTTACCCTCCTCAAGAAGACAATAGAAAATTAATCAATTTAAAGTGCACTGATTTTTATCTCGTAATTCTTCCTCTCTAGCCTGAGAGAGAGAGAGAGAGAGAGAGAGAGAGAGAGAGAGAGAGAGAGAGAGAGAGAGAGAGAGAGAGAGAGAGAGAGAGAGAGAGAGAGAGCATATTCGATGAACAAGCTTTGCTCCCCATGACCTAAGCCCAAGGTAATCCTGTGGCCTGTGTACCTCTTTGCATCCTCCCATTGTCACCTTTGTCCCGCGCCCACCACCACTGACTGCTCGCTGGCACCCGTTTTGCAGTTTATACTTCCGTTCGCTAGCTTACTATTTTTATATGTATTTTTTTTTTTTTTTATCACCGGGGCCTGAAAGGGAAAGCCAAGTTCACCAGAGACCTTTATAGGGACCCTGGGCGAAGCGTGACCTGCGCCGCCTCGTCACAACTCACTTGCCTGGCCGTCCTGCAGACACTTGCATGGCGGCCAACCGTTATCTGCATGTTCTTCACCTTGTCAGTCTATTCTGACGCTCACCAAAATATCTAGTCAATGTATATTACCCTAAGAGGACATGATGGCATGCAAGATAAACGCTGATATCTGTGCCTTAAATGCTAAGCTGATCGGGACGCTGCCGGTGTGGCCCGCCCGAGGCACCAGGCTGACAGACGCCACCCATCTGCGTCTGAGTATAATTGTTGTCCTCCGCTGCACCTGTTCATTGATCTGGTTCAACGACTTGCATTCATTTACGATCCGGGGAGCGAGGGACTGGAAGGATGTGCTGTAGCTGATGGTGGGAGGTAATATCCTTCCTGTGCAGGACGACGCGCTGACTCCACAGAGGTTCTCTGAGCGCCCTTGGCTTTGTTCATGCAGGGCTAAGTGTTCATTTGTACTCTTATTCTTGGAGACTTGCATGGTCTGCCCCCGACCACGGCTCTGTTTCAAGTGAGACCTTCCAACAACCTGTAGATGCACCTGCCGCCTCGCGGCGCTCCTCGATGGGCTGAAAATTGAAGAGCAGGTCAGTGGCAGCAACAAGTGTTGATCTTCAGCCACTCGATCATGAGTGAAAAATGGTCGGCACTCGTCGGAACTCAACCTCAATTTCACCACTTCCGAGCGTTGACCACTCGGCCACGCGGAACCATTTAGTCTTGGCTATGGATTGCCTCTCCTATTAACAGACCGTGTTTGTATTAACCACCATGAGATCAGATATTTCGGCCCCGGCCATCGCATGACCAGCTGTCCGAACGTGAGGCAGGCTGATCATCAGCTGATCCATAGCAATTACTGACACATCACGTCCCCACAGTTATTTGTATAGGATCCATAGAATACTTCATGGTGGCCACCATTGCGAGGCTCGCCGCGCACCTGCGTGTTCAGCATGTCATCCTGCAACCTTAAGCAGGGCTTGGAACCATTAGCCAACTTGTGTCTTGATGCATTATTCATGTTTTGTTGCTGTAACTGTAATTCGTGTTTATTTTCAGCAGCAAGAAAATTATTATTATTATTATTATTATTATTATTATTATTATTATTATTATTATTATTATTATTATTATTATTGTTATCGGCAGCAGCAGCAGCGTGCAGTATGAGCCGCAATAACTGAAGACTCCAAAGAGTGAACCTTGAACCTTAGCAGTAATATTTTCATCCTGAAGTAACCTTCGTGCATGGTGTCCTGGTCACGCCGCCTCCCTGGGTAGACAGGAAGGGAGGGGGAAAGGGCGTAGGGGCGGAGGTGGGCATCGATGTGACTGTTGGTGAGGGGGGTGGAGGGGAAGTACTCAAGCAGACGTGTCACTCACCGCGCCCCTTACACCTGGGAACACCCCCATCCCTACCCACCTCCCCCATTCCCTCCCCAATCCTCTCCCTCGCATCCTGCTTCAGACGACACACACACCTGAGCAGGAAATACCGACAGTCGGGTTATTCATTAATTAAATCCTATACCAGCGCGCTTATTTACCTGGAAAACTCTGACAAACACTGCTTTTCGCTATGAATTTGTGTTATTTTTTTGCGACAGTGGTGTGTGTGTGTGTATGTGTGTGTGTGTGTGTGTATGTGTATGTGTGTGTGTGTGTGTGTGTGTGTGTGTATACGTACCAGGAAACCATTTTTACATGAAGTGTTTTTTTTTTTTTTCCATGATATTTACCAGGAAATGTCAGTGTTTTTTCTTCCTCCCCTGCATACTTTTGCGCGATGGGGCACATAAACAGTCGGCGCCAGTGGACATGCTTTTTTTGCGCTCATTACTGTCTGTTGCTCGGCGGTGATGGCAATGGGGAAAAAAAAAATCCGCCTTGCTGGCCACGCGCCGTGTAAACAAGACTCATTCTTTGCATACACGCCGAGTGCTGATGTTCCCTTCCTGCCTCGCGCATTTTTATTTTCCCACCCGTCACGGACCAAAACAAGGCGCAAGTACATACCAACATAGAGAGAGAGAGAGAGAGAGAGAGAGAGAGAGAGAGAGAGAGAGAGAGAGAGAGAGAGAGGTTCCAAATGTTGCTGATCGATTTTAATGGTAAAGAAAGTCACATTTTTCACAGTTTTCAGCTTCCGTTTTGAGAAGTAATAGATAAAGCGTAACATTTTTTTTTTCCTTTATCTGGAGTCATGTTCTTAGTTATGTCCGTTCTGTCTTCTGTCTTCGCTCTACAAGTCTCTCAGTGGCGTGTGTGGTGTGCGAGATGCGAAGGGTGATAGCGTGTGTGTGTGTGTGTGTGTGTGTGTGTGTGTGTGTGTGTGTGTCGCGCTCAAGAGGCTCTCAAAGTGAAGTACTACATGGACCACTTTTTTTTTTACCTCTTCCTCTTTTCCCCTCTCCTTCTCCTCTTCCTGCTCCTCTCTCAGCCCTCTCACTTTTCATCCGCACACTCCTCCTGATGATAAAGACATGTAGAGCAGTGCAGACTTCCAAAACTTGTATGTAAACCAACAACCATTCTGTTTCCTGCCACTCCTCTTTTCCTATGCACCTCCTCCTCCTCCTTCTCCTCCTCCTCCTCGTCCTTGTCTTCCTCCTCCTCTTCTTCCTCCTCTTTCTCCTCCTCATGAATCTGTAAAGGCATGGAGGAAAGGAGAAATCTTGCGGAGGTACATAAGTAAGGGGCGGGAGTGTACTTACATACACCACTCCTGCTTCTGTTCTCCGGGAAACACAACAACACACCACTCATATCACTGTAAAAGCTCCACACAATATTTCTTTGACTGGTTTTGCATATGTCGTCCTCCAAACAACAGTACTTTTGGCCATTTCTTTCCTGGTAATGCAAATGGAGGCAGCGGTGAGGAGTATGTAATGAACGGCGAAAGAAAGACAGGATGAGTGTCCCTGTCTTGCTCAGAGAGATGTGAATGTGTTTTGTTTTTTTTCTCTTCTCTTTATTCTGTGTTTTCCTCCCTGGTGACGTAAATAGTAATACTTTTTTCTTTATTCTCTGTTATGTTTCTTGGTGACGTGTTGTCTCTGTCGTTAGTGTTGGTGGCATTAGTGGTAGGTATCGCCAGGCCTCGTGGTGTGGCTGAGGGTTTGTCCACAGGGACGCCGGAGCTGCACATCCTGGTGCCTCTGGGCGCTCACCAGTGGGCGCTGTACTATACTTATGGAGAATGTTGTTTAGAAAATAAAGAATAAATAAATTAATAATAAGAAAAAGAAAACATTTATGCTATATTCCTCAAGCAAATGCAAATATTCTTAATATCTTATTAGATTCAGTCTAATGAATTATTAATACTTTACAACGAATGAAACATAAAACCGTTGAAATTATCATACAGTCTTCATTTGCTCCTGAAGGAAAAACAAATAAGGCGAGCAGCTGATTGAAAGGCAGCGAGAACACCACATAAATAATGAGCCTGGCCTGCAATACTAATAATGCTGATTATTCTGCAGAGGCGTTAGCTCTTCTCTTATGGAAGATTAGCACTACGAGGCAGCACCGCGGCGCGGCGCCCTTGCAGACTACCGCTATGCTGTGAACCCGAGGCGTTGAGATGTGCGGCGTGACCAGCAGGCAGGGTGGGAGGTGCGCGGCGATACCAGTGACCAGCCTGCCCGGGGCTGTGTGCAGCATCTGGGAAGACCGGCCTCGGGAATCCAGGCGTTTTAGGACATCACGCCTCCAGTCACACGCTTCCGCTGGTGGCTGGCCAGGCGGTGGCCCGTCGCACGTCGCAGCCACCGCCCCAGCATTGGCAGTCAGTCGTCGCTTTGTACACTCATTAACACGGAGTGCCGCCAAATATTCATCGTCACATGTGCATCTTCACCCATCTACATGCGATTATTGATACAAACGCAGACACGTACCCTGACAGAAGATGCATAGATAACCATAAGGAACCTGATAAGCCTTCACACACTCGTTAGCACACCCGCCCCCGGATACCTGTCGGACCGGCGGCTCACCTGTCTGGCGCCATGACATGTCTGTACCTAATTAATGGCTTTTCAGACGGTTGGCATGGTAGGCGAGAAGGTTGTTAACCCTAATGAGCCCTGATGGTGATAATTGCAGGTATGGTGTGACGCGCACCATTCACGGCACAATCTGTGAGGCTTCCACGCCGGAGCAAGGGAGGGAGGAGCCCCGCGCTCGCCTCCCAAGACTGGCAGCCCGGCGTGACAAGCCACCGGCGGGAGGAAGGTTGGGAGTCGGATCAAGTTAAAGAAATGGCGTCTGGTGCTCCATCACACACCCTACCGTGCGTTGCTCCCTGTATCTAATTCTCTGGTCGTTTATTTCTTCTTTATCGCCTGCTATTCAGTGTGGCGTTTGGCATGCAGCTCCTGAATACACACACCTAGACTGCTGGTTTCATGGAAGTGGAGGTGAAATGTTGAGGTGATAGAAGCTTCTGGTGGTGAATGAAGCTCTTAGCAATAGACCCGGCTGGCTTATACGTGGGTCACTGGCCTGGCAAGACTGGCGTGACGTGTGCATCGCCATGGTGACGTCCTCTCCCTACACACAGGCGTTGTGTGGCCACGGGGATAGAGGCTTACTCGAAACTGTAGTGTCATTTAGTTTTTTTTTTTTTTTCAATATTGAAGCACTGTAGTGGCCTCGATTCACTTAGTTACAATATATTGTGAACGTTAACTTTTTTGAAGTATTTAGTCTGCAACACACACTTGCCTACCGAGGTGTTGCGTGACGCCTGTGTTGTGTATGGGAGACAGGACAGGGTGGAGAGGAGCTACAGAACCGGTAATCATAAGTGATGAAAATATCTCAGTGGATTGTGGCCCGAAACACTATATCACTTATTCAGAATGGTGCAGAGAAATGATGGTCGTGCGCTTTGGCCAGGCACCACCCCATTTCTAGGCCCAGGGGAGGCAGAGCAGCCGTCGCGGTGAACCGTCACGAGTTAAGCCGAGCGCCGCGCCTCGCCTCCTTGCCCAGCCCTCGTGCCCGCCTGCCCGAGGCCCTCGGCTCCCTGGCCTCGTCGCTGAGCCGCTTAAAGGTATCCTGTTTCAGTCAGGACGTGGTATCGTTTCTTTTCTGGTCCAGACGGGCCATTATCCCCATATTGTTGTCATCAGACCAGTATAATGGCGTCCACTGGAGAAATTTATTGGCTGGTTCTCTTGACAGAAGCTGTGTGAGGCGCCTTGGTCCCGCCATCGCCTGGGGGAAGAGCGTTGTGTCTCTCCATCTGACTGCCTTTTGTCTTACCTGGGAAATTTGTCATATTGACGTGTTATGGATTTCGTGCACACACACACACACACACACACACACACACACACACACACACACACACACACACACCTGGGGCTCTCACCGCCGGCGGGGCTCTGGTGCGTCGCTCGCCGCCAAGTGTCTTCGTCGCGCTGTCCACCGAGTCCTCTGAGTCATAAATTAGCGGAGTAAGAAAATATTAAGTAATTATCTCTTAAAGACTTGTGCGCCATGTTTAGCGTGCGTGTGGTTGACCGCTGGAGCCTCGTTGTGACAGTCCGTGCGGAGAAGCGGGCCGCTGAGCCTCTTGTTCCAGCTCTAGCGGAGATTACAACAACCATGTTTGTCTACGCCGCGTTGGTTCCTGCGTGCCTTCGTACCAGGTACGCCGAGCAGCGGGGGCCTCGGGAGGAACATGCACGATAGAAACATGAGCCTGCACCTCACCCACCCACGCCTCATAAAGCAGCGGCGCATTAAGGCCAAAACTCACTGCAGCTTGTTTATCGTTTCCTGTATTACAATGACCCGAGGCCGCCAAGGAGGTGGAGCGTCTGTGTCTGTTGAGGGGAAATTGTGTGCGCCATCAACGTAATGAAAATACGCATGTTTTTCTCAATTACTTCGTTTATCTTTGTGGTTTTCCAAATAAAACGTTTGTTCAGCGGTTAAAAGATTTCTCCCTCAAGATGCTGCACCGTCCCGGCACTTCCGCCTCCTGGTGGCTCACGGTGCTAGGGGGCTGCCCGGAAGTCACCGTTCCGCAGAGGGCTTGTAACATTGTGACGAAAGGCAGAGACGGCGACGCTTCCCGAGACAGATGAGAGAGAGAGAGAGAGAGAGAGAGAGAGAGAGAGAGAGAGAGAGAGAGTCACTTCATGCTATACACCCACCTCTCTCCTCCAATACCGGCTTGAAGCAACACAAAAGCCAGCATGAAACAACACAATTTAAAGGCAAACAATAGCCTTGGAAACACTACACTGGGCATTGCATTTTGAGCAAGAACAATTATTTATCAACCCTTTCCCTTCTATCTTTCCTTAACTTGATCCTACCTTTCTTTTTTATCATGTTTTACTATGTTCTTTTATCTTTCCCTTCCCACATACACGCCGAGACCAATACATTTTCTTAGCCTCAATGAAGGACGACACAATTTTAATGCTTTCTGATTTTTTTTCTAATCTTTACTGGCGGGGTGAAGTCAGGACGGGGCCTCATTAGCATACACCTGTCCTTCATCCCTGCCTTAACTAATTCACCTGTCCCTTCCTTGTCCATGCCACCCAGGCCTCCTCCTCATCCTGCCCCCCCTCTCCCTGTCAGTGCCCCGTCCCCCTGCCCTCCTATACTGCGCCTCCTCAGCCTCTCGTCTCCCTTTTTTTAATTTCCCCTGTCGCTCCCCTGTCTCTCCTCTACCGCTCCCTGCTAACCCTGCTAACCCTGCTTCGTCCTTTCAGTAGTCTCATGCAACTCATTCTCTTTCTCTCTCTCTCTCTCTCTCTCTCTCTCTCTCTCTCTCTCTCTCTCTCTCTCTCTCTCTCTCTCTCCCCCATCTTTCCGTCCCTCATTCGCTTATTCAATTTGTCTTCCCTTCTTTTCTCTTCCAGTCCTTTGTAACTTTCCTGTATCTTTTTGTCCTAAACTTATTCTCTCTCTTCTTTTTTTTTTCTTCTTCTTCTTCTTCTTTTGGGTTTATTTTTGTCATTATTTTTGCTCGTCTCTGTTTTCGGTGCTTCCTCTCTCTCTCTCTCTCTCTCTCTCTCTCTCTCTCTCTCTCTCTCTCTCTCTCTCTCTCTCTCTCTCTCTCTCTCTCTCTCTCTCTCTCTCTCTCTCTCTCTCATTTTTCATATGTAATTAAAGAATATGTAATTTTTTTCTGGTATTTTTTGTGTATGAATCTTTTCTCGAACATCGTTTCCACATCATTTCATTATCAGTTCTTCTCATTTTTCTCGTATCGTCTTACTTCTCCTTCTTCTTCTCTCAGTCATTTAAAGCTCTTCTGCTCCTTCTCTTTCTCCCTCCCCTTCCTCTCCTTCCCTTTCTTGTCTCATAAACCTTTCCCTCCACCTCGAGAAGCAAGCGGTTTCCTTTTCTTCTCCCCTTCCTCTCTCTCTCTCTCTCTCTCTCTCTCTCTCTCTCTCTCTCTCTCTCTCTCTCTCTCTCTCTCTCTCTCTCTCTCTCTCTCTCTCCTGTCTCATCCACCTCCACTTCCTCCACTTCCTCCTCTTCCTCTCCCCGTGCCGTACTCATCTTCATACTCTTTCCTCCTCCTCCTCCTCCTCCTCCTCCTCCTCCTCCTCCTCCTCCTCCTCCTCCTCCTCCTCCTCCTCCTCTTCTTCCATCCTCACCATGCACTTCGTCAGCCGTACCTTCTTCTCCTCTTCCCGATCTTTATTCTCTCTTTACCTCCTCCAAATCGTCCTCCTCCTCCTCCTCCTCCTCCTCCTCCTCCTCCTCCTCCTCCTCCTCTTCACCCTCCATCCCTGAGTTCCCGTGCGAGTGTTTGCTGTTTGCGCTGAGTCTTCTCTCCCCATTGGCACCTCAAGGTCGTGTTACAATGTGGTAAGAGAGAAAGAAAGAGAGAGAGAGAGGGGGGGGAGAAGGGGATAAGGGAGTATAGCTCACAATACGCTTTAGTTTGATTTATGCTGAGTGGAGGCAGGCTTAGAGGAGGAGGAAGAGGAGCAGAAGGAGCAGGTGGGGAGGAAGTGAGGGTACGGTACACTGGGAGAGAAGGGAGAGATGGTAAGGAGAAATAAAGTTTACGTACGAGGAAGACGGGAAGCAGAGGATGATAACTTATATATTTGAAGGAGAAAAGGGGACATGGAAGTGTAGGAGGAGGTTAAGGGGATGCGGATGGTTTGAAAGAAGTACTGTTGATTAATGGAACGAAGGTAAGGAAGTGGAGGAGGCAATAGTGAAGCTGCGGTGGAGATGGACTGTAGAGAGAAGACAGTGGATATGAGGAAGAGGAGGAGATGGTGATAAAGAAGAGATAGGGATGGTGGAGATAGTGATGATGATAGGGATGGAGAAGGAACGTGTTAGAAGAAAATGAAAAGGAGGAAGCAGGGAAGAGTAAGAAACGCAATAGGAGAATAAGTAAACTGATTGAAAAGAAATTCGTTTAGGAAGAGGAAAATGAAGGAAGTTGATGAAATGACGTGAATGATGGAGATGCAGAAATTACAAGGAAAGAAGGAAAAAGTGAAGGAGAGGTAAATAATAACATGGAAGTAGAAAGATGCAAGAAACTCTAAGAAAACAAACGAATGACAAGTGACTGAGAATCTTGTGGGTAGGAAGAAAGTGATGAGAAGTGAAGTAAGCTGTTAGCAGAACCTCGTTACCTGAAGAGAGAACGCGAGAACAATAGACGAAGAACACATGTACACCAGCAACACAAAAGGCAGATGGGGAGGAAGGGGAGAAGAACATGGGAGAGGGAAGGTTAAGGGCAAGAGGTTGAAGGGGGGCAGGGAGGGAATGGGGCGGGAGGGGAGGGCTGGGGTGCAGGTCATAAGAGGAGGGGAGGGGAAGGGAAGCTGCCATGAAGTCTTAGGTGATTAAGAAGCATTAGCTGCCTAAATGAAGGAGCCATCAGCCGCCGCCTCCCGTCCTGCCAACCAGCCATGTTTGCCCTGCGCCCCATTCATCCCCTCCACCCCTTCACCCCTCCACTGGTCCTACTCCACTCTGACCCTCCATCTCTCCGACTTCGGCTCATTTTACGTATTTACGTCCTCCTCCTCCTCCTCCTCCTCCTCCTGCTTACTTACCAACTAGCCGAGCAACCTGCCAGTCCACCTACCTACTTACCTGTCTGATTATACATCCATCCATCCGTACATCTGTCAATCTATCTGTCTGTCAATCTATGGCTATCTATCAATGCTCTCTCTCTCTCTCTCTCTCTCTCTCTCTCTCTCTCTCTCTCTCTCTCTCTCTCTCTCTCTCTCTCTCTCTCTCTCTCTCTCTCTCTCTCTCATTAACCACTTGTACGTACTAAGAGACTACGAACGAACGAACTAAAGATTGTCACTACAGTTTCGTTTTTTTTTATATTTTTTTTTTTTGCTTCTATTTTTAAGCTGACAGAAAATGAAGTGCCAGGTAATTACGGAACGATTAGCATAACCTCATTAGTTCGTAAATTACCCCGAAAGCTTGCTGCTGCTCGGAGACAAGACAGTAAACAACCTCACACTGCTAATGAGGGGAACTCGCAGCGCCGCCCCTTTTCTCCCCTTCCCCCCTTGCCCCTACCCCTACCCCGCCTCCACCACCCCCCGGACCCCGAAAGAAATATTCCAACTTGTTAACGTTTCGCGGCTATTTGTCTCCTGCTAATTACGACGCGAAATCACCAGGTACTGTTATCCCCGGCAATGAAGAAAAGTCGTCACTCTGCAGATGACGTGCTTATTTCCCTGTCACCAAAATCATCTGTTCCTGTTGGCGGTAATGGAGATGAATCGTAACGTAACTCGAACGTCACCAAAATCACCAGGTTATCTGTAATGGAGAAAAAGTTGTTGGTTGGTGTTATTTTTAGGTTCTGCGTCGTCGGAGTCACCACCAGGTTGTCCGTAATGAAGAGAAGTTGCTGGGTTCTGCTGTTTTTAATGGGGAACTGTTGTTGTGTTCGATGTCTTTCTCTCTCTCTCTCTCTCTCTCTCTCTCTCTCTCTCTCTCTCTCTCTCTCTCTCTCTCTCTCTCTCTCTCTCTCTTATACGTCACCAGAGTCACCAGTTCATGTTGTTTTCATGGTGAAGAAGTTTACAAATCAATAACGTAACTTTTTTAATGTCACCCAAATCATCAACTTCTATCGTCTCCAAATAAGAAAATCTGCTAAAAAAAATGCATTTTTTTTTGACGTCAATAAATTCATGAAGTCCTGTTGTCTCTAATGAAGATAAACTGTTAAGATGAGAAGATATTTTTTAGTCAGCAAAATCAGCAGGAACTTTTATCCATAATTAATAACAATCGTCATGTTCAGATTAACTCGATATTTTTAACACTGACAAGGTCTTCAAGCAGCACCATCTGTAATGAACAACAGCATACATAACCTCACCTCAGACGTGCAGATATTTTTCAACCACCAAGATTATCAGACAGTGTTATTCATGGTGAAAGAAACGTTATGCTAAAAGGTAGCGCATTCTGAGTTATTTATAGTGAAGAGACGTTATATTTCAAAGATGACACAAAATATTTTCTCCAGTTCACCAGTTTATAGTGAAGAAATGTAAGGCTAAAAGATGGCGTATTCTGAGTGAATACGATGAGTGAAGAGATGTTATATTTAAAGATGACACAAAACATTTTCTCCGGTTCACCAGGGGACTGTTATCTGTTATACAAGGGGAACTTTAAACCTCACAGATAACAAAATAAATCCTAGTGTCTAAATTACAGGATTCGTTCTGCAAAACCGACTCCTACAACTGCTCTCCGGGATAAATCAGCGACGCAAAACACCAATTGAGCTTCAGTTAATCCGCTTGGGAACTGAACTGGTAGCGGGCGGCGTCCTGCATGGGTCAGTTTTTGTGCCTTTGTTATTTGCAGATAGTTGGGGGAAAAAAACTCTAATATCGATGTAGTTGTCTGTCTGAATTACTTTATTGCTGAGTTCTGCTGTGACATTACTCGTAAATATAAGATGTGCTGCCAGATTACGGTAGCGAGACCGCCGAAAGATTGCGTTGGGAGGAGGAGGGGACAGGTGAGAGGAGGTGAAGGGACGTGAGAGTAGGTGGAAGTAAGTGAGGACAGGAGAGCAGGGAGGGCAGGTGAATGTAGGTGAGGTGAGGGGAGGTGAGATGTAAGGACAGGTGAAGGTAGTTGAGGACAGGTAAGGGGAGATGAGGGGAAGTGTGGCTAGGTGAGGTAGGTTAGGCCAGGTGAGTGTAGGTGAAGGCAGTGCAAAAACATGTAGTCTTTAGTAATATATAATCGTTTAAAGAGAGTCTAATGGGTTGAGTTCACAAACTGGTGGACGTCTGAACGAATAAACTCAATAGAACGAGTGCAGTTAACCTTTTGACTGCCAAGACATGAAGTTAATTCCCTCCCTGTTGGACTATTTTTTTTTTTCTATATGTGATCAACAAGTTTTTATTCAGTTTGTACTACAGTCTCATAAATAGTTGTGTAGTCTAGAAAAAAAAAATCAGCTTTGTATTCTCAGTTTTCCCTCTGTTGATACATTTTGTCTTTTATTTCCTCCTGTTTTTTTCTTTTTTCCTGTGTAGATTTTTCTCTTATTTTTTTCTTGTGTTGATACTTTTTTCATTTTCTTTTCTCTTTTTTTTCTGTAAATGCATTTTTTCATTTTCTGTGTATTCTCTCTCTTTTTTCCTGTCAATATCTTTCTTTTCCACAACATTCTGAATCCTAACAAAGGATAATCGAATCAGTAAAAGGGAGTTAAAAAAAAAAAAAAAAAAGCGTAGTACAAATTAAGTATAAATCCAAAATGAAATGAAAGCCAAAAAAAAAAAAAAGAAAAAAGTCAAACGCCGCACCGTCTGACGTTCACATTTCCACAGTAAAGAAAAAAAAAATCGTCTTGCTCAACTGAAAAAAAAAAAAAAGCGTCACTGCCATTACCAGTCAAAGAGATTATAAAAAAACAAGCGTAAATCTGAGGACACGATTCTTTTTACAAGCACTCCAAAATTCACCAATACCCGCAACACTCACTAACACTCGCAACACTCCCCAACACTCGCAACACTCACTAACACTCGCAACACTCCCCAACACTCGCAACACTCGCCAACACTCGCAACACTCCCCAACACTCGCAACACTCACCAATACCCGCAACACTCACTAACCCTCGCAACACTCACTAACACTCGCAACACTCACCAGCACTCGCAACACTCGCCAACACGTGAAGGCTACAGGAGACGGAAAAACACTGGTGCACCTTTAAGACAACATTTCGTGTCCAGTACGCGTAAAAATTGGTGGATAATCTTGCGTCCCTTATTTAACGCTGCACTGATCACAACTTGTAAAAATCACTTCAAACTCCCGGATTACCATTGCATATTCATCAGGAACAAGTAATTAATTTCACTACTCAATTATCTGGCAGGTGTTTTATCCATACAAATTATTTCCAGCACGTGTCTTTGTGTAAAATATATGTAAGTGGGTGTAAGCTGTCCTGTGTGTGTGTGTGTGTGTGTGTGTGTGTGTGTGTGTGTGTGTGTGTGTGTGACTCTTGGTTTCCTGAAGTGATAAACATGCTATTTTTATTCATTTTTATTCATTTTCACTATTATCTTTATTTATTATTCACAATAATCTACCTCTATCTATTCTATTCCTCATCTTTTTTTTCTTGTCTTTTCATTGTTTTGTTGTTACTCTTTTATTAACTTTACTTGTTCATTATACGGTATACTTAAACCTTCCTCTTCCTCCATTTACTCTTCCTTCCTTTTCGTTATTGTCTTACTACTGCTCCTTCATTGTTCTTTCCTTGCCTCCATGTCCATTTTCATCTTTCCTTCCTTTTCATATTCTGCTCCTCCATTACTGTATATTTTCTTGATTTCCTCTCCCTTATACTCTTCTTTCCCTCTCTGTTATTTCCTTAAACCTTCTATAACTTTTCCTTCCTCGGTTTGCTCCCTTTCCCATTCACTACATCAAAAGGCAGACGGTGATTTGAGAAATGGAGGAGGAATGGAGGAAGAGAAGATCTGGCGCGAGTGGAGAGGGAGAGAGGGGATGGTGAGGGAGAAAGGAGAGTATGAGTGGAGTGGAGGGAAACAGGATGGAAGGAGGAAGAATGAGGGAAAGTGGAGAGAGGAGGAGGGGGAGAGAGGTAGAGAGAAGTGCCGCTTTCCGCACCTCAGCCCAGCCACAACAGGGTCACTTCCGGCACTCGGCAGCTGACACGCGGCACCCCGGGCGTCACGTGGGGTGGCGGGTGGCCTGTGTGACCACGTGTGCCCCGCCATGCCCCGCCCCGTGGCCACACAACGCCGCGCTTGCTGTGTTTACCTGTATTGCATGTGTAGGATGTATGATGATGTTGTAGTATAGTTTTGTGTTGTCAGCTTCTCTTTAACTGTCTTCAGCCTCTCTCTTCGCGGTAGTGTTGTATCTCTTGCTATCTTTCTTCGCTACTTTCATGCTAACTTCTTTTCTGATCTTGCTAATTACATATCTTCCCTCCTCCTAAAGCCTTGCTGCACAAAACCCACTTTCTTTCAACTTTTTGTGTTCACCGCCCTATTGCAAGAGTTAATTAGTACCTACAGTATTTCCTTATTCTCTAGGGAATCTAACCTGCATACCATCAGATGAGACAGGTCATTTTAAAGGTAATTTTTTTAACGTGCCATAGCGTCCCTCCAGACAGCATGAACAGTCTCGTGACCTTTAAGTAAAACTCTTATATCTATTTTTTTCCTTCATTCCCTTTCTGGATGCTGTTGTTTCTCCTCGCTGCCTCTCCTTCCCGCCCTGATGCTCACATATACGTGTTATTTCTCCGCGTTTCATTGACACATACGTAACGGGAAAAGAGGCGAGGGACTGGAAATGGGGCGGGGAAAAATGCGCACTACACGACGCTCCTCCGAGTTAATAAAAAGATAATTAAATCCTGGATCACTTTTATTTCTCGAGACCGACCTGATGCTGCCTGCCTCTTGAAAGTCATGGGCGGCAGAGGTTGAAAGACAGAGGCAATGAGACGTGTGTGTGTGTGTGTGTGTGTGTGTGTGTGTGTGTGTGTGTGTGTGTGTGTGTGTGTGTGTGTGTGTGTGTCCTCTTTATCATGTGCTTATTAGTGTCTTTCGTCATCCTGTCTACCTCTTCTCCATTTTCTTTTTTTCTCATCACGTTTTTTGTCTGCGTTCCCTGTGCGTGGGGCGAGGCGTGGGAAGAAAGGAGATGCAGACAAGAGTGCAGGCAAGGAGAGGAGGATGTAAAGTAGGAAATCCCCTTAATGAAAACATAAAGGAAGATAACAAGAGAACTGGCGGAGATAAGGTCTTTGGGGTGGAGAGAGAGAGAGAGAGAGAGAGAGAGAGAGAGAGAGAGAGAGAGAGAGAGAGAGAGAGAGAGAGAGTTAAGTAGAAATCTATTTATCACATAGATTTTGTAATTAGTTTAGGCAATCTGATTCTCTCTCTCTCTCTCTCTCTCTCTCCTCTCTCTCTCTCTCTCTCTCTCTCTCTCTCTCTCTCTCTCTCTCTCTCTCTCTCTCTCTCTCTCTCTCCTTTAATTAATAATAATACTGAAATTCATCCTTCAGCCAATATCCTTTAGCGTAACACTGACTAGCGATTCTGTCAACAAGATTACATATGATTAAGTTATTCTTGTCACACTGAACGATCAAATAGAAAACTACAAACACACACACACACACACACACACACACACACACACACACACACGCACACACAGGTATTTCCTTTATTTTGTTTTTATTAGCTTGAGTTTCGGTCTCATAATCTTGTTGCTGTTTTGGAAGACTGTCAGACGTAACAAGGTGGAAGAAAATGGATTAGAGACACAACACTTAACTAGGTTCAGTAATAGTTTGTCTTTTTCATTACATTCTGAAACGCTGTATGATGATTTTGGTGGCTCTTTAGAGGACTGTGAGAAATAACACGAAGAATAAGAAGGATTACAGTTCCAATAATTAAGTACATTAACGAATTTTAAAACCTTTCTCGTTATTTTCGGAGCGCTAGATTGTGGTGGTGGTAGTAATGGTGGTGGTGGTGGTGGTGGCTGTAGTTGTTCAGACTGTAAGAGCTAGCAAGTGGAAGATTAATTACATGCTGAACTAATAACTCCCTCTACTAACTGTCTAAGTCATTTTCATTACTTCTGTGGCGGTGGCTGTTTAGAAGACTGTAGGAGGTAACAAGGAGGAGATAATTAGAGTTCCATTAATGAACTATATTAAGTCTAATTCTTTTTCATTACTTCAAATGCGATAGACGAGAGTGGCAGTGGCGACGGTGGTGGTGGTGGCGGTGGCAGCGGTTGTGTGACGCTCATAACTTTGTTGCCGCGGCACGGACCTCTGATGGCTTCCTCCCCGCGGCGGCGTCATCCTTACTATTACTGCTGTCATTTCGCCCTGAACAGCATCCCTCCTCTCCCTTCCTCCTTCCCTCCTTGTCTTCCTACCTCCCTCCCTCCCTCCCTTCCTCCTTCCCTCCCTCTCCGCTCGGCTGCCCTGGCAACGAGCACGCCCAGGCACATTGTGTATTCCTGGTGTGCCGCGTCTCACCTGTTTCCCCAAGGTAGTGTTTTGTGGTTTTAGAGAAGGACAATTAATTAAGGCGGGATACGTTCTTTTTGTCTTATTTTTCTTGTTTTTTTTTTTTTTGTGTTGTTGCTCAAGTTAACAATTCGTAAATATTATCTACCTCCTATGTCTCTCTCTCTTTTTTTTGTCTCGTTTTTCTTTCTCATTTCATCATTATCACCCTTTCTCTCTCTCTCTCTCTCTCTCTCTCTCTCTCTCTCTCTCTCTCTCTCTCTCTCTCTCTCTCTCTCCTTTTTTGTTACTCGTTTTTGTCGTCGTCGTCGTCGTTGTTGTTGTTGTTGTTGTTGTTGTTGTTGTTGTTGTTGTTGTTGTTGTTGTTGTTTTGCTATTGTTGTTGTTTTTTTGCTATTGTTGTTGTTGTCGTTGTTGTTGTTGTTGCTAAAGATGACACGTAATAAATTCTCATAATAGACTTTTTCTATATCTTTTTTTTCTTTTCTTGTCTCGCCGATGATTAAAACGACAGTTAATAAGAAAAAAAGAACAGCATATCTCTTCTTTCTCCCTCCTCTTTTTTTTTCGTTGTTGTCTCTTAAGATGTTGATTAATAGAATCCAGTAGCTTCCTCTTTTTTCTCTTTTTTTTTTTTACATTTTTCTATTCTTTTTTTTTTCTCTCCCACATACGAACGAACGTTTAGCCCATAAATTGAGTCAGTCGCAGCTCCCAGGTCGTCACGCTGGAATTTATAAACTGTTTAATATTTTAACGAATTGGAAGGAACAGGATATATTTGTTTGGTTTTAACGTTATACACCATTAATTAGACCACGGCGGCAGCTTAATGAAGGCCCTGCTGAAAGCTTAACCTGTTCTTTTTTTTTTTTATTTAGGAGCCAACAAGCCGAATTTCCAGTTTTAGCGTCTACAACATACTTGGCGAGGTGGATAGAGGTTATTTAGCCCACAAATCTACGCCCTTTCTCCATAAATCGTAAACAATAGCGGTCCCAACACGAGGCCTTGCGGTACCCCATTTGTCGCTTAGCTCTTGTTTTGTTGTCCTCGTGTATACTGCGAGCCACTTCACTTCATCTAACGCTCGCTTTTCATACAATTTGCCTTTGATACTTTGTTAATGAAAACCTAGAAGCATGACACCAATAATTCAGAGAGAGAGAGAGAGAGAGAGAGAGAGAGAGAGAGAGAGAGAGAGAGAGAGGGAGAGGGAGGGGTGGGGTTACAGACAAAAACAGGAGGGTTAGCAAGTTGTTATTAGAGAGGTAAAGAGTAATTATGAGATAGGTGGCGGGGAGGAGGGAGGGAAAGAAAAGAGTAGGTGGGAAGGATGCTGAGAGAACGTTAGGAGGAGGAGGAGGAGGAGGAGGAGAAGAGTGCGAAGGAGGTTACGAACGGGAAGAAAGGGAGGAGAGGAGATGAGAAAGGGAGGAAGGAAAGGAGCGAGATGGCGATGAGAGAGAGAGAGAGAGAGAGAGAGAGAGAGAGAGAGAGAGAGAGAGAGAGAGAGAGAGAGAGAACGTAAGTAAAAAATAAAAAAAATCCCATTATTATAACGTCCTGGATAAATTTACGGTGGGTTCTCTGCGTTACGAGACACCTGGTGACCTAATTAGCTCTTATGGACCACTCGGGGCATGATGTACAGGTGAGCGATGACGGAGGTGACTCTACGTACCTGTCTTTATTATTAGTGGCTTCCTGAGTTTTAGTATACTGCGTCTTTGCGGGAAGGAAGGGGGAAAGAGGGAAGAGAAGGAGACTTAACACTCTGGGCTGAGGAGAAGAGAGAACTGCAGTGTATATGTGTGCGCGTTGGGGGATTTGATGGCTGGGAAAGAGAAAAGAGAAGTAGAAAAGGGAAATTTAACACACGGGACTGAAGGAATGAGAGATGCGGTGTGTGTGTGTGTGTGTGTGTGTGTGTGTGTGTCTGATGAAGAAAGAGAAGAGAGAGGAAGAAGGGAGGGACTTAACACGTGGGGACTGAAGGAACTAACAGAACTGCGGTGTGTGTGTGTGTGTATGTATGTGTGTGTGTGTGTGTGTGTGTGTGTGTGTGTGTGTGGTGTGTCGGGTGATCTAATGGCTGGGAAAGAGAAGGGAAGGGAAGGGGAAGGAGGGAATGGAGTGGGATGGAAATTGAATGCGAAAATGAGGACGCTGGAATGAAGATGATGAACCAAGGGAATGTGTAATGGGATGTCGGGGAAGGCTGGAATCAAATGCTAATTATGTCTTACAGAGGAGAAGCGTAAGGAATAGAGAAAGGGAATTGAAAACCGTCCGATGGAATTGATGCTGATGGAACAAAGGGTGGACGAAATGAAAGGAAAAATTAACGAGGTGGACCAGGAAATAAGGAACTGATAGATACAAACGAAAGGGAAGTTTGTCCTGGAGTTTGTGGCGACTTACGATTGAATACAAAGGGAAAGGAAGGGTATTTCTGTTATATATTCTCTCTCTCTCTCTCTCTCTCTCTCTCTCTCTCTGCTGTCCTATCCTTAACTCTCCCCTTCATCATCAAAAGTATTCATATATTTATTTCTTCATCTCTCATCTCTCTTTTATCTCCGTTATCCCTTTAATTTTTTTCCTTCCTCCTTTTTCCCTATCCGGTGTGATGCTACCTGGCCGTTTCTTGCCCCTTCCTGCCCCTTCTTGCCCTTTCCTCCCCTCCGTCTCCCCTTTCGCCTCTGAAGCAGCGGGAAGAATGCGGCCAAGCGGGAGGGAGAGCGGGAGGAAGGGTGGGGAGAGAGAGAGGGAGAGGGAAGCTAGTATGCAAATTAGTGGCGGCGACGTAACCCTTTACTGTCACGCTCAAGAGGATAGGGGGTCCTCCTCCTCCTGCTCTTCCTCCTCCTCTTACTCCTCATCCTCTTCTTCCTTCTCTTACTTTATGTTCTCTTGGTGGTGGTGGTGGTGGTGGTGGTGGTGGTGGTGGTGGGTGGAGTTTGCTTTGTTGTTCTCGTGTTCCTTGTAGTCGTTCTCGTCTTGGTCATCTGTTCTCGTCTTTCTCGTTCTCGTCTTCCTTGTCCTCCTCCTCCTCCTCCTCCTCCTCCTCCTACTACTACTACTCGTTCTTTTCCTCTTCTTCTTCCTCTTGCTACCCTTCTTGCTTTCCTTTGTCTTAAGCCTCGTATTCCCTCTCATTTACCACGGTCTCTCTCTCTCTCTCTCTCTCTCTCTCTCTCTCTCTCTCTCTCTCTCTCTCTCTCTCTCTCTCTCTCTCTCTCTCTCTCTCTGTGCGTGTTTATGTTTTGTTCCTTTTTTTTAAGCAAGTCATAACTTCTTCCATTTTCTTTTCTCATTCTGTTATCTGAGGCCTCTTACACACGCTCTCTCTCTCTCTCTCTCTCTCTCTCTCTCTCTCTCTCTCTCTCTCTCTCTCTCTCTCCTCCCCTTTCCTTCATTTTCTTCCATCATACTACTCATCTTTCTCACTCCCTCTTGCCTCCTTCATTTCCATTACTCTCCCTCCTGTTTCCCTTTCACCCCTATCCCGCAGGACCCCACTCGCGCCCTTGGGGGAGATGGGGTGATGGGATACCAAGGGGAAGAGCTGCCACGGTGAGTCAGACAGATAGACAGACGGCCAGATAGACAAACAGGCGGGGAGATAGACAGACAGACGGACGGACAAGCAAAAACCAGCGGCAACACAGACTACATCGTTATTTTGTGCTGGCGGAGATGGATGGTCATATTTTGGGACGAGGCAAGCTTGGTTCACTGTTCGGGTGGAGGTTCCAGGAGTGACGAGGCTGCGGCGGACTGAGGGAGGCTCGGGAAGCATGTGTGTGTGTGTGTGTGTGTGTGTGTGTGTGTTAGCATGGTGGCAGTGAGGTTTGTATTCTGAAACGCTTTACTCTCTCACCAAGACCATTTTCAAAGGCTACAGAGATGATTAGCCCGGTTCTCAAGAGTGTTCCTCCTGTTTACAATGTAGAAATAATGCTAATCTGTCACTAGAATCGTGAAAACACTCTTCAAATCCCCCGTGTCACTTCAACTAGAGCCTTTTGAAAGTAGTGGAGGTGCGGCGCAGTGGGGGTCTTAGAGTGTCGGCCCGAGTGAAAGGTAAATGGCTGGAGTGCATTGGAAGGCGTCAAGTTTGCGTCGTCGTTATGTTGTGGGAGGATTGATTGAAGGGGGATAGTGTTAAGGAAGTAGTAATGCCTCTTGCTGGGTTGTTTTTTTGGGTAATTTTTTGTTTGTAGTGAGGTGATAGTGTGTGTACTCGTATGTGTCTGTGTGTATGTGTTTAAGGTTTTGCATTCATTTCTCAGCAACTTTATAACGCTTTATCTATTTGTGCCTTTTTGTTTTCACACACACACACACACACAGAGAGAGAGAGAGAGAGAGAGAGAGAGAGAGAGAACACAGAGAGAGAGAGAGAGAGAGAGAGAGAGAGAGAGAGATCCCTAGCCATTCGGAACCAAATCGATCGACTTCTCCCATAACAAGCTTTTCTAGGGTCCTGTTCCCCAGTGAGACCTGTGAGGATCGTGTCCATAGATGCATACTGTAAGGCTTATTGTTCTGTTCTATCCCTCTTGTGCCACACTTGATCCACCAGTAGTAGTAGCAGTAGTAGTAATAGTAGTAGTAGTAGTTCATTAGGTACCCTTCTCATTGACATACACTTCCTATCATCCGTTTGCTTATTGACTGTGAGATCTGCTTTGCTCATCCACTTACAGATAATATTGGTTTGCTACAAGGCGACTCCCGTGATGATCTCAAGATTCTGTCGAGGTGTTATTAATAAGCCGTCAGTTTGGCACATGAGACCACCATTCACTGGCTGCGTCTCGCCATACAGATGAGTAGGAATCGGGCCAGTCATCCTCACCAAGACGCACCGTTGTCATGCATCACAGTACCAGGGCACGTGTGGATGACAAGCACTTCCTCAGTATTCTCGCTTCACTGCTCCCAGCAACAGACGGCACTGGCTCATGTTGCTTGTTGCTTGTCCCAGTGTCTGCCCCGCCCCGGACACATTCAGGCCCGTGGCAGCTTCGGAGCTCTTGGGGAGATGGGCACACGCACACCCACCCACACCTGAAAAACTTTAGGTTATAACATAGGCTATGTGAAAAATACAAGCTTGAGAACATTTGTAAAGTTTAGTTCATACAAGTCATTCATAAGTTTTAAATGTTTCAGATGCCTCAAATGTTTCACGGTTAAATTACACACACTCATACACACCCATCCACTTCCCAACACACACACACACACACACACACAAGACAAGAGGATACAAGATGATGTGAGCGATAGTGGTGGCGTGGAGGGGCAGCAGCGCGGGGAATGGGATTGAAGCAGCCAGACAATATCTCACGAAGGAGCAACTCCATCAAACTGCGCCTCCCTCCTCCCGCACCTCCCGTGGCTCCCGTGGCTCCCTGCACTGCACCTTGCCTTCTCTCCGGCTTCTCCTTGTTCACCTAGATTGCTTCCTCCATCCACCATCCCTCTCTTTCCGTCCTCCTTGAGCCGAATCTGTTGCTTCACCACTCTCCGTTTCCTCTCCCTAAGCTTGCATGTGTTTCTTCTTTTTCTTTACGTGCGGACTGAATTCTTCCTCGTCCGCGCCTTTTATCCGGAATGTGTTTGTCCCTCTTCACAAGTCGTAACGAGGGAACAGCTTCGTAGTGGCCAGGATACTCATTGTGTGTAGTTTGTTATTGGTATGGGCGTTTGTTACTGCGTGTGTGTGTGTGTGTGTGTGTGTGTGTGTGTGTGTGTGTGTGTGTGTGTGTGTGTGTGTGTGTGTGTGTGTGTGCTCCCTAGTGTCCCGTAAGACATAAACTAGCCTGCAGGTATTCTTAATGTCGTGTAACTTTCTCCTAAACCTCCCACCCTGCTCCCTAACTACCTAATGACCGTCTTGTTATGAGCGTGTATCTCTCCTTAAACTGCATTATAACTGTGCGTATTTTGCTTGCGCCACCAGAGATTGTGGTAAATTTTCATGTATTTTAGTCAGGCAATATAAAATGGGACTCTGTGGTGGCTACTGAGGCTGGAGGGACCCACCGTGCGCCCCACGATTCGTAAAGGAGTAGATGGTAGAAGAGTGAAGGGCGCGATCGCCAGGGAAGAAAAGGAAGGCCGTGTTTGGCTGCCTGATGATGACAGTCCGCGTGTCTCTTATATCATCACTGTTCTCCCTTTTGTTGTGGATGTTTCCTTTCTCCTCTTCTTGTTTTTTTTTACTTGTTCTTGTTCGTTTTGTCGTTGTCGTTGTTGTTGTTGTTGTTGTTGTTATTGTTGTTTTCTTTTTTGCATTCTCATTGTTGTTATTTATATTATATTCTTCCTCCACATCCTTTTCCCTACCCTCCACCACCACCACCTCCTCCTCTTCCATTCCGTCCTTCTATTACTCGTGTTTAACATTACACACACACACACACACACACACACACATACACACACACACACACACACACACACACACACACACACAGGTAAAAAGTCCCCCAGATCAAATACTTGTCCATTGTCACCTGGCTATTAGTCGTACCTGGGGATGACCTGGGCGTCAGAGCTCATTAGTGGAGCGCCGCCGCCCGCTGCCGCCCGCCGCCCACCCTCGGCGCTGCCAGGTCGCTGCTGTGGGCCGCGGGCGGGGACTGGCCTTGTTTCTTGTGCTTTCTACTTGTTGTGGTTCATAATCAGGTGATGTGGTTTTTCCTGGTGATGTTTTGTTGTGCTTTTTATTATTTTCCAGCCGAGCAGTGACGAGGCAGCGGCCATCACACTCAGGTGCACCGAGAGGCCGCGGCGGACACTGGCCAGGTGATCAGGGCCCCGCGTGCCACTTGTAAACTCGTTCCGCCGCAACAGGAAACCCACTCACGCGTGCTGTCCTCCCTACGTGTGTGTGTGTGTGTGTGTGTGTGTGTGTGTGTTTAACTTTTGTGGATTTCTTGTTTATCTGTATTTTTTCTTGTACATATTAGCACGGCCCACTGAACTTGATGGTTTTGGTGTTGGTGTTACGGAGAATCTAACGTACCGGTACAGAAGAGTGGGAGGGAGGGCAGGCGGCAGGAAGGATGGGTAGAGGGCGGCCCCGGGCGGGTGTCGGCAGGGCCCAGTGGGAAGGTGGCCGCGTTCCCTATAAGGCAAGCCACCACTTCCTCAGATTGAGAAATGAAACACGATACAGACTTTCCATGTTTTCAGTTCTGAGGGGAAGACGTGGCGGCGGCAACACTCCTTTGCCCTCGCGTGAAACAAAGAGAGTAAAGCATGACAGTGAGGTAACGGGTTAATAATAAGCAGCAGCGTTCATCAAGTCTAGTACTGCACAAAAGCTGCGGCGCTCACATACGCGGACGCTCAGCCAAGAGTGTGGAGCGTTTGCAGAACACGCGTCGAGAGGAGCAGCATTTACACAACAAAGGTTTACGGCGCCACCTCAGCTCGCCTCGCCCCTCCTCCCGTGACTCCCTGGGGCTGCCCTCCCCTTCCTCCTCCTCCTCCTCCTCCTCCTCCTCCTCCTCTTTAACCCAAGAGACAGCTTCGTTGGCTGGTGAAGCACGCAAAGGGAAACACGAGCCACCCTTCCCTTTCATTCCTTGCCTCCGTCGCTTCCCTTCTCTCCATCTTCATTTCTCTCCGCATTACTCCCTGCAACGCCTCGCCCCTCGCGCCTCCTGCTCGCGTATTGTCCTCCTTCACCTGTCTGGCTGCCTTCACCCCAGTTCATGAGAGGGAAGTCTTTACAGCACAGTACATGTATTCTCCACCCTCTCCGCTCCTCCGCTGCATCCTCATCCTCGCCTCCTTTCCCGGTGCTTCCTCCTGATCCGCGTCGCGTGCTCCCCTCCATCACGCACCTCATAGACATATATATTTGTTCTTGTGTCGAGGGTCCTGTTCATCTCCTGACGTGTGCGATGCTAAAGACGAAGCTTCCTCGAATGTCTGCAGATGGACGTGCCTGTAAAGTGTTTGTAAAGTGTTGTAGTATTGATACCCTGTCTGGCCTTACGTGTTTATTCATTCATTCATTTATTTATTTATTTTCTGCTAGGGAAACAAAATAATAGGAGAAAAAAACTCGCTGCCTGCCACGTCCTTAACCCTTTCACTGCTACGATTATCCTTCGCTAGCATTCAAAGCAGTTTAAAAATGGTTTGCGCTGGCACAGAAGAGAGATATTGAAGTGTTCATCTTGTCTCTCATTGGCCACAAAACTTATTAAGTGGCTAGCACAAGAATAACATAACATACATAACAGAAAATTAAATATATGAACATGTAAGTTGTAGGTCTGATTTTATGGGAGAAAGCAGGGAAAGAACCGTGTGTGTGTGTGTGTGTGTGTGTGTGTGTGTGTGTGTGTGTGTGTGTGTGTGTGTGTAGTTAAGGTATTGTTTCTCCATCACTGTGGGCGGCGGCTTTCTGTATCCAGCGGGTGGTTCCGTTGAGGGAGATGGGGTTAAAAGTTTCAGAGGCTTATCAGACGCACCTCCTCCTCCTCCTCCACATGACATAACATCAACCTTTCATTCACTATTGATGAATACTTACGGAATTCTTCACAGACGTTCTGGGGCAGCGGTATATTTCGTTATACACTTTTAAGGACTCAAGGCCAGATCCCCCATCAGGCATTCAGTCAGTCAGTCAGTCAGTCAGTCAGTCAGTCAGTCAGTCGGTCGGTCCCTTGTATTCCGTAAGCCTTGTATATCCCCTGTACCCTGCTAAACATGTAACCAGTGTCCTTTTATTCTCTGGTCCCAGCATCACTTTTAACAGTACCGCCTGCATCTCCCAGTACTGTTCCCCACGACGCCTCTTGTCTCTCTTCCCTCACCCATCCCAGGCCATGTCTTGCACACACACACACACACACACACACAGCACAAGGATGTTAAGAGTCCACGTCCCTCGGAGAATTATAGAGAAAGTTAAATGCATGTGTGTGGAAAGAATTGTAGACAGTCTTGTGTGTGTGTTTGGTTTGGATCTTTCGTTGTCTTCCTTCCCTCCCTCGATCACCCTCTCCTTCATTCCTCCTCCACCTTCCCTCCTTCCTACTTTACCACATCCTTTCCTGTTTCTTATCGTCTTTCCTTCCTTTCTTCCTTCCTCCGCCACAAGTTTCTCTGAATCGTTGCTTTTTTTCCGTATGTGATATTTTTCCTATTCTCCTTCATCATTCTTTTCCTCTTTTCCCTCTACCTTAATCCCCTCTCTTATTTGTCTTTTCCACTACTTTCTTTTTCATTTCGTATCTTTTCCTCTCTCCACTCCTTCCCCATTTTCATACTCTTCCATTTCCCTTTTCTTCGACTCCCTATTTTCTTCTACATCCATCACCTCACTTTTCCCTTCTTTCTTTTCCCTCCATTCCTTATATCTTCTTTCCTTCCCTTCCTCCATTGCTCCCTCCTCCGCCTCTCCCTTGTTCCTTTTCTCTCCATTCCTCTTTGTTTTTTTTTTTTTTCTCCCTCTCAATGTTTTCCTTATTCCTTCTCCACTTCTTCCCTTATTCCTTCCACCTCCACATCATCACTGTTCCCCTTCCCCTTCCCTTCTACCCTATTCCTGCATCCTTATCCTTTATTCCTCCATTACCCCTTTCATGCCCTCCCTTCCCCTTCTCCCTTGTTCGCTCTCCCCATTTCTCTCCTATTCCCTTCTATCTCCATCCCTTGTTCTGTAACCCCTACTCAGTCACACACTCCTCCTCCCCGACTACGCTCCTCCTCATCCCCCCCCCCCCCCCGTCCGCCCTTTATCGCGCTGTTTAGGGGGAAATAAAACAGTTTTCCTCCCCCTCAACACGACCCCGACTGGCCCTATTTGCATATCACTGTCGGGAGTTGAGCAGGGGGAAAAAAATATATAGGGAAAAAAAACTTGGGTAGCATTTTATTATTGTTGTGTTTGTTGTATTATTTGATTTTGTCCATATTTCGTTTGGTTTTATTGCGTGTCTGATGCGATGTGTTTGGCGGGTGGGTAGTGTGTTTTTGGTCTGTCTCTCTCTCTCTCTCTCTCTCTCTCTCTCTCTCTCTCTCTCTCTCTCTCTCTCTCTCTCTCTCTCTCTCTCTCTCTTTCTGCTCCTAACTAGTCTTCTCTTCTATCTCTTTCCTCCCTCTGCCTCCTTCCGCCACTAATAACATCTTCACACTTATCTTAATTCTTCATTTTTCCCACAGAGTACTCTCCTCCTCCTCCTCCTCCTCCTCCTCCTCCTCCTCCTCCTCCTCCTCCTCCTCCTCCTCCTCCTCCTCCTTCTGTTCTTGCTCTCGACTACTACTATCATATATTATTTCTTGCCTCTCCTCCTCCTCCTCCTCCTCCTCCTCCTCCTCCTCCTCTTCCTCCTGCTCCTGCTCCTCCTCTTTGAGGTGGTCGTATAGAGGCTTGTACAGGGTGGGTAAAAAAAATACAATGTGAGTTAATCAAAATGGAGCATTACAAATTCTATTGGTCCATACGCCCTTTTTTGTGTGACGATGTTCCTTTTTTTTTTTTTAGGCCGTGCGAGGGAAACGGCTAATGTTATTTTCCTTTTTTTCTTTTTTTTTTTTTTTGCTCCTTTTGTGAGTACTTACCATTTTTTTTGTGCGTGTTTTTCGATTTGTATACGCATATATTTGGTACACATGCGTCTCGTTTAATATTTCGTATGTTTTGTTATGGTGCTGCCGCTACTGCTGCTGCTGCTTTCTTTGTCCCTGTTTGTATAGACGTGGTGTAGAGGGAAGGCAGGATATGCATAAAAGTGTAGGGAGGGGGAGGAGGAAAGAGAGAAAAGAAAAGAAAGAAAAAAAAAGAGAGAGAAAAGGGGTTATTTATTTTAGATCTGATTGTTGTTGTTGTTGTTGTTGTTGATGGTGATAATGATGAGGATAGTGTTCTTGTTTTCTTGTTCTCGTTCTCTCACCGTCAAATTTCATCAAATACTGTTCTTCCTTTTTACATTACATTATTAAAAAAAATCACCTTTTTATATGATTTCCACACACACACACACACACACACACACACACACACACACACACACACACACACACACACACGAGTACACAGTAATAAAAAAAAAAAAATAGGGCGTTTCAGCTTCTAGTATATCCTTAGAGAGAGAGAGAGAGAGAGAGAGAGAGAGAGAGAGAGAGAGAGAGAGAGAGAGAGAGAGAGAGAGAGAGAGAGAGAGTATAATTTCGCCAGATAATTACCTCCCCACCTTCAATGTATCTCGTTAAACAGAACTCAGATATTGCAGTGTGAATATTATGATCCTGCTACAGTACATCTCCCGTGTGTGCGTGTGTGTGTGTTTGCGTGTGTGTGTGTTGGGTTCAGAAATAGGTTTAGTTTTGTACTCTTCAAGAATAAGGAAGAACAATTATGAAGAGCGGACACACACACACACACACACACACACACACACACACACACACACACACACACACTACAAAGTTTCCCTCTCTTTACAGGTAAGGGGGTGTGAGCAGATCCCATTCGTAGACAGGTGAGCAGGTAATGACTTGTCCTCCCTTACCTGTACCTTCACCTGTAACAACAATCACAGGTATGACAACATCTGACTGTGGTGCTTTTGTTTTCCTTCTTCAGTCTTACCTAAAATCGTATTTTATCATATGCTTTCATTACCTTTTATTTAATATGCATCTTCTTTCTTTCTGCTATCTATTTTTCGTGCGTGTTTATCGCCTTGTTTGTCGTCTTTTGTTTTTAATACGTTGTCTATTTTTCATCTTTCTGTCCATTGGTGTCTCATGAAATGCTTCGTGGTCTTGTGTAATGAATGAAGCGCCACGTTCCTGTTTTTTGCTTCAGATTTTCAAGGTCTATTTTTCAGTCTCAGTGGATTAACGATTTTCTTGTTTAATCTATTTACGTGTGCGTCCCTCTCTTCTTTCTCCTTTTCTTTTTTTTTTCCATCTCATTTTCCTTTCGTTTTTTCATCCTTCTCCTCCTCCTCCTCCTCCTCTTTCTCCCTTGTTGTTCATCCTTGGCCTCTTTCTCGTCTTCCTCCTTGGCCTCATCTTCCTGTAACTCTTCCTCCACCTTTTCCTCCTCCTCATCTTCCATTTTCTCCTCCACTTCCTCCACCTTCTCCACTCGGCAAGGCAAGGCAAAGTCATACACGCCTCACGTAAAATTTGCTTTCGGTTCTGTCGGATTAATTAACCACATCTTGGAACTGGATTCCCCCCGGAGCCTTCCTTCGCCCCCCCCGGAGACGGCCCCGACGCCCGCCCCGCCCCGCCCCGCCTCGCCTCGCCTCGCCTCGCCTCGCCCCGTGTTCCCTGAGCCGAGGAATCTGTGGGGGTTCACCTGGCGTACACTTTTTCTCCCCCGAGGGTGTTTGACTACTCGAGGTAACATAATGGACTGCAAATCGCCGCCCGGTCTCCAATTAACCTGAATGTATATAGTGTGAAGGTTTTGTGAGACCTGCAGCTAATATTACACACACACACACACACACACACACACACACACACACACACACACACACACACACACACACACACACACACACACACACACACACACACACACACACACACACATGCACACACTCACAAGCTCTCCTCGCCGCCCCTGTAGCGCCCTGGCTCTCTTCTTGGACCCAGTGAGGTAAACATGCCTTAAACAACCCCTAAACCCAATTAACCTGGCGCAGCGTCATCAAAGGTGAGCCAAAACGTACCTGACTTTACCTGAGGGGCATCTAATCCTCCCGGCCAGACTTTCACATCAGACTTGAACCTTCCTTGCTGCGGGTTTGCGGTCTGCGGCGGGAGTACTGAGAGAGAGAGAGAGAGAGAGAGAGAGAGAGAGAGAGAGAGAGAGAGAGAGAGAGAGAGAGAGAGAGAGAGAGAGAGAGAGAGAGAGAGAGAAATTTAAAAAGTAAAGCGCCACTGCAAAATGATAAGAGGAACTGAAATTGTTGTGATGGAGTAAAATAATAGTGATAATAGTAATAGAAGATTGTGGTAGAGTTAAAAATAGAAAAACAAGACTTAAAAGGAAGTTCCTAAGAGAGAGAGAGAGAGAGAGAGAGAGAGAGAGAGAGAGAGAGAGAGAGAGAGAGAGAGAGAGAGAGAGAGAGAGAGAGAGAGAGAGAGAATATTGTTAGTACGTACCGTCATATTTATCATAATCAAAAAGTCAAAACTGTATCATCAATAAAAGAACACGAAGTAAAGGAAACGGAAATAGAAACACGTTTTTCCAACTCAACAATATTGAAGTTAACTGCGCGATTTGTAGCTTATCAGGGAATAAATTATGTACCGCAGTATGCATAATGGCGAGGCAGATGCCACACACACACACACACAGAGAGAGAGAGAGAGAGAGAGAGAGAGAGAGAGAGAGAGAGAGAGAGAGAGAGAGAGAGAGAGAGAGAGAGGCACGTATTCTGAAGCACTTCTGCGCCTCACCTCCACTACATTCGAAATCCACCCATAGATGATATGACACGTGTTTTCAAGTGTGTTTTTACGATTCTAGTGACAGATTAACAAAATTTCTACATTACGGACTGGAGAAACACTCTGAAAAACCTGACTAATCATCCCTGTGGCCTTTGAAAAATAGTTATTGTGTGTGTGTGTGTGAGAGAGAGAGAGAGAGAGAGAGAGAGAGAGAGAGAGAGAGAGAGAGAGAGAGAGAGAGAAGCGTTTCAGAACATGGTGTCTCTCTTCTCCGCCTCCCACACACTCACACACTCATCATGCATTTTACTCTCGCCTTTCAAACAGTAGCTATAGTTTACAATAATGTTTACCCGCATTAATTCTGCGCCACGGGGAATATTTACAAGGGCCGCGCGAAACCTCCTCTGATACTGCCTGACGCGGGAATTCACTGGCGGAGATTAATAATTCATAGTTCGGAAGCGCCGTGTTGCAGGATATGTCTGTACCGGGGCGGGGTGGGGCGGGCTGGGGTGGGTGAGGTGATAAGGACAGACTGCAGCGCCACCTGCTTCTGCTACTTGGTTGGCGGTGGTGGTGGTGGTGGTGGTGATGTTAGGTATTTTTGCTGTTAGGGTGTGGTGTTGTGGTGAGGCGCGGTGGTAATTGTTGCGGGAGATGTGGTATTTTACGTAATAGTAGTGTTTATTTTAATGATTATGACAAGGATGATGACGATAATGATAGTGGTATAATAGTGATGATAATTATACTATGACTACTACTACTACTGCTGCATTTACTCCAATTACTACCACTACCACTACTACTACTAATACTGCTAATACTAATAATGATAGTAATAATATTAACAACAACAACAACGACGACAACAAAAATCAAAACGTTAAATATTTGAAAAGAAAAACAAGGCCCCGATGAAGTCACGCAAACTCCGTGACGTCACTGCGCGGTGCAAGTGTGCGCAAGGGAGAGACACAGGTTAAAAGCCCCAGACATACTCCAGTCAGTCTAACGGCCAGTACTACTATCAGATGGTGGTAATTTACTGGCTAAGTGTATTATCACCATCTTGTAATAGTAATGGCTCAGAGAAGGTGTCAGTGTTTATCAAGAATCTCTTCATAACAGGTAAGAATAACCCTTCGGTAAACTATAAATATGGTATCCCTTTGTTTGTCCGGTATTATTCACTTGTTTGTTTGACATTATTGCAGTTTCCAACAATATATTTATATACTGTGTGGTTCTAGCTCGTCATCTGGCCGAGTTTGGAGTGTATTGGGAGTGTGTGGATGGAATTATGAGTGTGTTGGTGAGGATCGTGTGGGTTAAGACTGGGAGCGTGTGGGTTAAGACTGGGGGCGTGTGGGTTAAGACTGGGGGGGGGTGTAGGTTAAGACTGGGCGCGTATGGGTTAAGACTGGAGGCGTGTGGGTTAAGACTGGGGGCGTGTGGTTGAGGATTGGGGAGTGTGGGTTAAGACTGGGAGCGTGTGGGTTAAGACTGGGGGCGTGTAGGTTAAGACTGGGGGCGTGTGGTTGAGGATTGGGGCGTGTGGGTGAGGATTGGGGCGTGTGGGTGAGGATTGGGGCGTGTGGGTTAAGACTGGGGGTGTGTGGGTTAAGACTGGGGGCGTGTGGGTTAGGATTGGGGGATGTGGGTGAGGACTGGGGCGTGTGGGTGGAGACTGGGGGCGTGTGGGTGAAGATCGTTGGCGTGTGGGTGGAGATGGGATAAATCCAACTCGGACCATTCTGAAATACCAATACGGATCATGCTTGAATAGTAACTCGGACCATTCTGAATAACCAACTCTAGCAATTATTTATTACAAACTTGAATCTTCGCTTATTCCACCTCGATTGTGGGCGTGTGGATGGAGATTGTGGACGTGTGGAGGAGGTTGTGAACAGTTTAGGGGGGGTGATGTGTCCGGTATTGGATGTATATATATATAAAGAAATAAATCCTTTTCACTTTACCGGTGTTCGTGAGGGCAGTGGAGTGTACGTTTCATTAAGAGAGTGTACGTGACGCCAAGGGGGTGCTCGTGCCGTAAGAAAAGAAGGCACAGTAGATTTAATAATACATTTCAGGAACGCTGCATTTAAGTCTGAAGGGCAGTGAAGGAAAGTCTTATACTAATCTAAAAAAAAAACTTGGTAAATTTGCAGTATTACATGAATTAGGGACAAACCTTAAAAAAAAAATAATACGAATAACGTTTCTTTCTCTTTTCGTATTAGTTATTTAATTTTGGTCTCGATTTGAGGAAGGGATGAACACTCGATTATGATTTAGAATATTGCTTTATTGTTTTCCGTGGTAGCAACTATTTCAGTGCTAGATGGCGTTTCCTTTAATCATCTTCACCTTTTCATAGCTATTCCTTTTTTCTACTGTAGTCTCTTAAACACCAAAAAAAAAAAAAAAAAAAGAAGCTAATATACTATTCTCTCTTTTATCAGTGTGTCGATGTTCTGAGTATTCACAAACGGCAACCATGGCGGTGAAGGGGCTTAGCTTTGAATAATGATGATGTATGATAATGAAAGGAATCACCACTTCGTAAGCTCATCAGCCTTTAAGAGTTCACTCCTGCCTTGAATAAAATATGCCATGATTAGCCAGGTCTTCAAGTTAGATTAAGTTGTCTTGTAGCTTCTCATAGTAAGTTCTGTTAAGCAAGTAAAGTAGTTGTATTTTGTTGTAATCTCTTAAGCACGTTGGTTTTGTTATATTTTCTAGTAATAAATTCTGACACGGAGCAATGAATATTACACAGAACACGTAATTTCTCACGTCGTTTGCACAAGGCGAGGTCTTTCAGAATTATTTTTTTTATTTATTCCTATTTATTTATTTATTTTATATCAGCAAAAGTACTGTCTTTCCTACGCGTCTGTTCTGAATACTTCTCAAGTTTGCGTGACGGAGAGTTGTCTCTGAGTGTTGGCCAAAGCAGTGATGAAGCTTTTCGTTTATGATTGTTAATTTCAGCGTTATTGATGTCATGGTAGATTGTTTACACACCAGCAGAGGACGACGGAGGTCAGGAATGGCTGAGGCGAGGCGCACCTTTTCCTCTTTCCTAATCCTTCCACACTTATCACACACACACACACACACACACACACACACACACACGCGCGATTTCTCAAGCCGAAGTTAACAATGACAATAATAATAATAATAATAGTAGTAATGTAATAGTAATGGGAATAATAATAGTGATGATAGTGATAATAATAATGATGATGAGGATAATAATAGTAATAATAATAATAATAATAATAATAATAATAATAATAGTAATAGTAATAGTAATGACTGCCTTACCTTGGGTGTAGAGGTGGTGGTTGTTGGTGCCGGTACTGATATTCTTCTTTATTCTCCTATTTTTTGTAAATGATAATAATAATGATAATAATAATAATAATAATGATAATAATAATAATAATAATAATGATAATAATTGTTATTGATATATTATTATTATTATTATTATTATTATTATAATTATTATTGCCTATTATTTTTAGTGTTATTATCATTATAGTTAGTATAATTTTGTTATTGTTATTACTGGGTAATAATAATAGTAATAATGATAATAATTAATAATGATAATAATAATAATAATAATAATAATAATATTCTTTCAATGCCAAAAATAATATTTATACTGTTATTGGTGTTGCTTTTCGTATTCGCCATGGAGGTGATGGCGGTGGTGTTGACAGTCGTGGCGGCTGCTGCTGCTGCTGCTGCTCAGCAAGTAATACCGCGGTGACTTGAGTAACACATTTTGTTGTTTTCCCTTCAGCAGTAGAGGGAATCAACGCAATCCTTGACTCATTTTTTTTCGGGCCCGGCATTGCGCTAAGGCAAGTTATGTTGTGTTAGCTGTGCTGCGCCTTGCTCTCCCCGCCCGGCTGCTCACGCGGCAGCCTCTCGGGGCCGTTGCTTCAGCCTCCTATGAAGCATAATTAATCTGCAGTGTCGCGGCGGCGCGGCTCGGGGCGGCGCCCCCTGGAGGTATTAATGGCGGCTCGTCGCCGGACACCGGAGTCCCGGGAGCTGAAAATTAATTTGGGGAATTAATGGTTTATCGCGATCGGTGTTGGCTTATCTGGGATCGGGAGGGAGGAAGAGACTCCGCAAAATGTTCGCCATTAAGCCGTGAATGAAAAGTGTCCCGTGAAAAGCTCACCTCGGAGCTTATTAAACTTGAGGAAAACAAATGCCGCGCGTCCGTGCCGCTTAGCTTACTTTTTTTTGTTGTTTCAACTCTGTTACGTGTGTGTGTGTGTGTGTGTTTTATATTCGTGTGTGAGTTGGTCCATCCGTCCTTCGGTCCGTGCGTCCGTCCGGTCGTCACCACATCGGCGGCAAGACTGGTGGCGGCGGCGGTGGTGGTGGCGGCGCGGCGGGAGACTCAGGCAGCAGGTCTCGTTGCCGCTGCTCGTGTTTACATTCTTTCGATCAAAATTGTTCAGCTGTCTTGGGAGTTTCCTTAACATGACGGCGGCGGCGGCGGCGGCGGCGGCAGGGTAGATGGCGGTGCTTCAGTTGGCAGCTCCGAGGCAGGGGAGCCAGTCCTGTAGGATTTGTTCTTCCATATCTTGCTAATTTGCTTCGCGCATGTGCCGCTCTTCCCGCCACACGTGAACGCGGTCTTGCCATACTTATGAACTACTACAATTTTAATAACTTCAACAAACTAAAACTGCCTGAAATAAAGTAAACGTAATGAAAACATAATGGCGATGTTGGTCGACGCTGACCCTTGATGTTGGCAGCCCTGCGCATCTTAGCCTGGGGGCAGCGGCGAGGCTGCGGGCGGGCAGGTCGCTCGGAACCCGCAAGCTAGTGTTAGTTGTGCCGTCGGTGAGGCAGGACTGTGCGTCTCTCCTCTGCGCCTCCTCACATTCTGCATGGGATAAGTGGCGGATAGAGTGCTAAAACAGGATCCCTTCACGCTGCGAGTGTGGAATGGTTTGCGACTCGGTGGTGAAGAATGGTCTCGAGTTTTTACAGTGTGATCTGAGGCAACCATGGAGTGAATAATTGTAAAAGTTTGGTAACAGCCACGCTCGGCCGCCAGCAGGGCTTACCACGGCCCGGGGAGAAAAATATTTGTGGAGAGGAAAAAAATTATACATTAGTTATAAATTCCGGTCTTACTTGGTGGTCTCGAGATATTTGTGTGTCCGGGAAAATCAGAAAGGGAAAGAAAGTTTTGTTTGTATCGGTCAGTGATAATACATCAATTCGATCAGTGCGAAGATTTGATGACAGTGGATTTTACAGTGGATAGCCGTCACCGCCAGCGCAGGGACTCGCCATGTGCACCAGGTGAGTACGCCCTTACCTGCCTGCTTGTGTCCTCACCCTTACCCACCTGTGTCCTCTCTGTCCCACACTTCCCTCTACTCTCCACAACTTTGAGGTCCTGAAGAGTGCTCCTAGAATTGCTGGAATGGATACAAACGTGGATAGGTGGATGGAAAGGACATTGGAATGTGGATTGCTGTGGATGTCTTGGATGTTATAACTAGTGAGGATTGCAAGGGAGGGCTTTCGTTTTGTTGAGGGTGAATGATAAGAGATGAAAGGGATTTGAATCTTGTCGAAGGCGCTGAAGGTGAAATGCGGGCGTGGAAAGAGAGGTTCGCGTGTTTACTTCAGTGGTGTAATGTAATGTCTCGGTGTGTGTGTGTGTGTGTGTGTGTGTGTGTGTGTGTGTCATGCTTTCTTTGGATATGAGCGGCGCGTGGTGGACTTGTGTGCATATGTGTGTGTGTGTGTGTGTGTACGCGCGTGTTTTCCTACTAGATCTTGAGTGTGTGTGTGTGATTCTGAGTGTTGGGCTATGAGCGTGTTTGGTTAGTCGTTTTGTTATGACCTGTGTGTGTGTGTGTGTGTGTGTAGGAAAGTCAGACGGATCTCTTATGGTTATTGTGTGTGTGTGTGTGTGTGTGTGTGTGTGTGTGTGAGTGTGTGTGTGTGTGCGCGCGCTCGTGGAGGAAAAGAAAGTCAGACGGATCTCTTATTGTTACTGTGTTACATTTGTGTGTGTGTGTGTCGACCTTTTCCCTCAGTGCCTGTCATCGAAGGTCACCAGGGAAGAGGACGACGACCTAAGAGGAGGTCAGGAAAGAGAAATTTCAGTGGTGGTTATTTTCGTGGTGACATGAACCGAAAACATGAATGACAGAATAATGACAGGACGTACTTGTGTGTGTGTGTGTGTGTGTGGGTGAAAATTTATGAAATTACAAACCTCGCGTCAATCCTTAAAGTCGACCGTTGTGTTGTATCTTGTTAGAAAAGAAAGGGAAAAAAGGGTAAAAAAAAAATCTTGTACCGAGGAAAAAAACGTGAATGGTGTAATTTTTCGCGCCAACCTGTTTCATTAATTCAGTGTATTTTGTTTTATTACAGCGATCCAATTTACCGGAACGTAATTAACCGATAATGACGCATAATTCGGAGCAATTTTGTTAGTACTATTAAATAAACGGTGTTAAATACAATGGAATAGTTAATTAAAGCTTCTCCTCTTTTATCACATTCAACGATAAGAGCTGGGAATATTCTCTCGCTTTTTTTTTTTCACATTTACGTCAGAAACACAAAGAGGGGGAATCCGTATTGAACATATTATCCTCTTAAGTTAAAAATGGGATTATGAATTAACAGAACACAGGTGAAGTGGAGTATAGGATTTGCAGTGCTGGTAGTCTCGTATTAACATTGGGAGGTAGTTTTGGTACAGTAGCAGTGACTCGGGGCGCCCATACCTGGATAATTCAGAGAGGAGTGGAGTTAGCAGTCGGTCCCGGGCTGGAGATGAAAGGTGAGGCTTGATTCTGGCCAAAGTTTCTCTTGAGAGGCGACTTCGCGAAGCTGAAAGTTGCTGGGACGGATATACCTACGGACGAAGTGACTGACTGACTGCCGGAGTGACTGATGCTGGGAACACACACATACACACACACACTCTCTCTCTCTCTCTCTCTCTCTCTCTCTCTCTCTCTCTCTCTCTCTCTCTTTCTGGTGGCAGTTTTCGAAGTTGTAATCTTGAGTGTGAGTCGAGTCGCCGCTGGTCGTCTTGTGTTGCGCTGCGCCAGTGCTGTGTTGCCCTGAGCGGAAAATTGTGATGGAGGTGTTGATTAATCGTTGTCAGCCAGTATCACCCAACACACTCACTGATGACGATGTGTGTGTGTGTGTGTGTGTGTGTGTGTAGTCCATCTATCAAAATCCAGAGTGTTTTCGTAGGTACTTGAAATAATGAAATAGATAAAGACCGAAAGATTGATAGGAGGTGAAAATGAATTGTCTGGATAGTAATGATGATAATACACTCCTTTGATGTACTGTAGCTGTGTTTTATTATTACTGTTGTTATTATTGTTATTATCTCCGTGTGTGTGTGTGTGTGTGTGTGTGTGTGTGTGGGAAGGGGCGTTACATATATATGCATTGTGTTTATTCCTATTGGGTCTGCAAATTGACTTCGCATCTCAATCACAGACTAATATTCGGTCAACAACGAACGTGATTGAACCGATTTAGTCACGTTTTATTTTCTATTGGATATTACTTCTGTTTTATGTAATTTTAACTCTCATTCACTCTCCCTGTGATTCGTATAGCCATCCATCTCTCTCTCTCTCTCTCTCTCTCTCTCTCTCTCTCTCTCTCTCTCTCTCTCTCTCTCTCTCGCTGTAAATTTTCTGCAGTGATCCAGAATTCATAATCCCGGGAACAGGCTCGCTATTGTCAGCTGGCGTTATCCGTGCCCAACGGCGGGTTAATTTAGGAAGCTATTGGGTTTGGCCGAACCCGCTGATGCCAAAATGAACTGTCCGTCCGTTAGTATCCGATAGCTTTTTGTTCATGCATGGAGCCCGGCATTAAATATTGGGGGGGAGGGAGACTGTGTGTGTTTTTTTTTTTTCTTGTAATGCAGGTTTTTTTTTGTGTGATATGTGCTTTTATACGAGCGTGTATTTGGGATTTTTTGTTTGGTTTGTATGTGGGTTTGTTTGGAAAGTATTTGTGTTTTTTGTTGTTGTTGTTGTTTGGGTTGTTTGTGTTTGGCTTATTTTGTTATGTGCATGTGTGTGTTATGTTTTTTTTTTTATGTTTTTTGTGTGTGTAGTTGTTTTGTTGTCTGTTCGTATAGTGTTCAGTGTTTATTTGTTTAGTTTTTGGTCTTTGTGTGTGTGTGTGTGTGTGTGTGTGTGTGTGTGTCCATCATGTAACAAAACATACACACACTGCACTTTATTTATTGTTTACTAGTATCTTTTTTTCCCATTTATGCGCCATGTATTTATTTATTCATTGGCCGTAAATGTATGTACGTGGCTGCCCTTTTGTGGTAATACCATGTACCTACACACACACACACACACACACACACACACACACACACACACACACACACACACACACACGCTTTGTTGTTCCCACCCAGTAGTTTGTAACGTGAGATTAACGTGATGAAAAGAAACGGTTACGCACGCTATTGATGAACACACACACACACACACACACACACACACACACACACACACACACACACACGTCACTTGGGATTACACGAACACACAAAACTCACACAATATCAGCAAAGAAAATGGGAACCGCGCACAATTCGCGAGTAATACTAATGCACTGTGTCATTTTACCGTCGATAATTTTGTTCGGTTTGAAGTCCGCGATATATTGAGAGTTTGCCCCGCTAATTTATTCGCAAATTGGCTCTTTCAGTGGGAAAATCGGTCAGAGAGAGAGAGAGAGAGAGAGAGAGAGAGAGAGAGAGAGAGAGAGAGATTGTATTCCTGTATTTCTGTTCAAAACACCAAAAGTACAATGATTTGCATATTCAAAGCTTGGTATAATGGCTTGCATGGTAGAGGGCAACCAGTGTACAGGAGGGGAGGTTGGGGGCGTGCGGCGTGTGGTGGGGCATCATGTTCAGGGTATGAGGTGGTGGGCATAGAGCGGTGAGCGTAGGAATGCAGGGCAGGGAGAGAAAGAGTTCTGTAGAGGTGGAGTGTGGAAGGGTAGTGCTGTCTGAACACACACACACACACACACACACACACACGGGAGGAGGTGCGTGAGTCTGGTATTAGCTTTGTGAGGTGGACGGGAGGCTGCACGCACGATCTATGGCAAGTTGTGTGTGTGTGTGTGTGTGTGTGTGTGTGTGTGTATGTGCGTGTTATGTTTTTTGGGGTGCGCTGACCGTCCGGCCACCTGCAACTCGGTGGAGGTGTGCCAAGGGTGTAGGGAGGAAGTGTATGTGTCGCGGGGGTGTGAGAGTACGACTGGTGTGTGTGTGTGTGTGTGTGTGTGTGTGTGTGTGTGTGTGCAAAGGTCGTCACTCAGTCTATAAACAGACTCACAACTCTCGCACGAAATCACTTTAGTAGCTATATTAGTAGTAGTAATAGTAGTAGTAGTGGTAGTAGTAGTAGTAGTAGTAGTAGTAGTAGTAGTAGTAGTAGTAGTAGCAGCTGCACCAATAGTAGTAATGGTGGCTCCCCCGCCCGCTTGTCTTTCTTGCTTCCGCGCCGCCTCTCGTCTTCTTGCCTCCGTGCACCCCGACATGACCAATCCGCGGCTCACGTAGGCTGCTGAGGGCCGGCGGAGTCCGTTTCAGCCTCCATCCCTCAGGCTTTGCTTTGAATTCATCGTCAAATATTCAGTCAGGCATTCTATTGCAAGTAGCCGCAGCATCAGGCCGGTAGTATCTTCCTTGACACTTGTAAAAAACACATCCGCATCCTTCTATTTATTTATTTCCTCGTTTGTGTGTTGTAGCGGCGTAGTTAGGAATACTTTAGATAGCCGGTGACATATACGGAGGTAGCTGAGCATTCATGTGGCTCACTGGATCCCCCCTGAACATTTTCTAACCTTGTTTCGCATAATTGTAGAATGTACCTGTGGCGTGGTGATGGTGGTGGTGGTGGTGGTGTTGGTGGTGGAAGGTTCCCCGGGCAGTAAGCGACCATCGAGTACTAAACAAAGGAAACTCAATAGGTATCACGTTAGGTTCGTACTCTTAAACCATTCGACGTTTTCTTTTCTTTTCTTTTCTTCTTTTTTAACAGGATGGACCGAGCGAAGATTCTTGTGAGTTTTTCAGTTGCGTTTTCATAATTTTGGTACTAGTTTGACAAAGGTTCTACGTCGTTAAGGAAACAAAGAAAGAAAGAAAAAAACTCATGACAGCTCTACTAGTAATACATGAAAATAGTTATGCAAAGTAAACAGAATGAAAATGCATGCAGTTTTCAATGGTGTTTTCAGAATTCTAAAATAGTGCGAGAAAAAAAAAATGGCATGACAGCTCTACAAGTTATACTCGTATCTAAAAAAAAAAAAAAATGAATAGTTACGCTAAGAAAACGAAGGTGTTGGAGTTTTCAATGGTGTTTTCGTGATCCCGGTGTTAGTTTGATGAGGATTCTACATCGCCAAGGAGGGAACACTTATGACAACCCAAAAAGTCATACAAAAAAATAATCATGGTGAAAAAACAATGAATTTAAGAATGCCATCACTAGTTTGAACGCGATATGGATGCAACCGCTGCGTTATGATTGGGAAAATGCTGAAAATAAAAAAAATAAAAATATGCTTTTACCTTTCTTCACCTGAGGGGCATGAGGGGTGGGATGGAGGGTGCCTTGGTGGACTGAGACCCTCTTCTTTGCTTCTGCCTCCTCCTCCTCCTCCTCCTCCTCCAGCCCTGTGACGGAGGTAGCATGACGTGTCTATTATTCACCGTCCCCGTCTCACATATCTTGAGCCGAAGCTGTTCATTCAAATATGCATTGTGTTATGGGGAGCGCACAAAGACCTGATCGTTGCCTGATATATGAGGTCACGTGCTGCCGCTCTTGTTATGTTATGTTCCTGGGTTTTAAAGTAAATATTGCGTGTACTTCACCCTCAAGTAAAAAAAAAAAAAATAATAATGTAAATATAAATCCAGGTACTTATTCCATTATGTACTGTACAAGGTTACATTTAAGAGAGGAACGGACAGGGAAGTGAGTTATCTGAAGTCATTTTTCTTCCCTTGGTCTCTTTTACTCAGTACTGACTCCCGGGTAATGTATTCCTGCTCCTTATTATTTATTTATTTATTTATTTTTCATTGCACTCAGGCAGTAATCTGAAATGCTCTCTCATCACTATATGCAAAGGCCTCAGTGATTATTAGCCGGGTTCTTAAGAGTGTTTCTCCTGTTAATGATATAGGAATCTTGTTAATCTGTCACTGGAATCGTTGAAACATCTTTAAAAACTCGTGTAACTTTAATTACTCTTTGGAATGCAGTGGAGGCGCGGCGCAGAAGTGTTTCAGAATATGATGCGCTCAT
This sequence comes from Scylla paramamosain, assembly GCF_035594125.1. Taxonomy (NCBI): domain Eukaryota; kingdom Metazoa; phylum Arthropoda; class Malacostraca; order Decapoda; family Portunidae; genus Scylla; species Scylla paramamosain. Next base: position 3,294,849 of record NC_087159.1, on the reverse strand, counting down.
AACTCGTGCATCACCACACCGTGACGCTTCACACACTGACGGGCGCCTCGGTCAGCACATCTTTACCTTGCCATGTAAAAAAATAAGTAAATAAATACAAATTGAAATGAACAGAGCTGTAGTAAGCATGCCATTTTGTGTAAGGTATTTAATTTAATTGCTATTTCATTTATAATCTTTTGAATTGTTGCGTTTTCCATTAAATTGGATTCCTTTGTTCTGCATGTGCGGGAGCCAGATCGCTGTATCAAGAGAAAAATTAAATGAATAACAACAACAGGCTCGTCCGTCACTCCTTGCTGCTACTACGCCGGGACTCCCGCCGGCTGCCTCCATTACCACCAAACTGGCAATTTTTACAATGAAAATGAAATGTTAGTCATATGTTTTGTGCGCCATTACATGATACAGGAAGGACCGTACTGTGTTTCCTGGCCAGCACGGGGATACGAAATGTGTAGTCATAGTTTTGAAAATTTCGTTGTGTTGGGAATATCTACAAAAAAAAAAAAAAAATGTAAATGAAAATAGTTATATACAACTTAAAAGTGTCTATTTTAACGGTGAGAATATAAAAATGTAAGTAATAATGGAAGAATTAGTGTCAGTGCTTCCATGGCGTAGAGGCAAAAGTGTGCCATAAAGAGGGAATATATCACACCAAGGAAGAGGAAAAAATAGTGGTTAAAAATAATAAAACAATACTTACTTAATATATTTTGCCTGCCTCGGTTTGAAGTGGCCGTAAATTTTCCTTCCCTAAGCGCAGTGTCACGCTGGAGAGAAGGTGGCGGTGTGTGTTTGGCTTTGTCATGCCGCGAGACACTTATTGATTCCATTTGTAGAATATTAAAGTGTGTGTGTGTGACTGTGAGAAAGTTGATGTGGATATGTTTACTAATTTTAAAGGGTTTTATTAGACTACCACTACTACTACTACTACTACTACTACTACTACTACCACTACTGATATTACTGGTACTACTATTAATATTTCTTACCTACCTCTATTTAAGGTAGTGTAAATTTTCACTAGTTTTAAGAGTTTCATTAGACGAATTCTGCTACTACTACTACTGATATTACTGATACTACTACTACTACTACTACTACTACGGTTGCGTTACTGTACATCACTATCATCACTGTACGCACTACATCACCAACATTTAGATTATCAACACAATCATCATAACATCACACCAAAACCCGATCACAACCACCACATTCACACCACCACCTCACCACAATAATACCACCACACCACCACAGTCACCACCATCACAGCTGTGCCACATAACCACATATTTACTCATCCATAAATGCACAGCTGAGTGACCACCACCACCACATTAGTAGTAGTAGTAGTAGTAGTAGTAGTTCAGTAATTAAGCCTATACGAAGACGGTGTGTGAAGGAATTACATGTCTTATATAATTCTTAGGGATCAAAAATCATCGTAGCCTGTAATTTCTATCTTGATCCTCTTGCCGTTCAGTGTATTATTATTATTATTATTATTATTATTATTATTATTATTATTATTATTATTATTATGTGAGATTTAGTATAAGAGGAGATTCCCTTTAATAATTATTTCCTTCGTGTGGGTGTGTGTGTGTGTTTGTGTGTGTGTGCGCGCGCCAGAGAGAGCTAGGGCTGATTAGGCCTCGCGCTGTACCCTCCCTCTCTTTCTCTTTCTTACTCTCTCTCCTTCCTTTCCTCTCTCTCTCCCAGGTCCAGGCGAGCACCTCTTCCCCTCCTCCTCCTCCTCCTCCTCCTCTCCCCCTTTCCCTCCTACGGTAAATCTTGGGCGAGCTTAATAATAAAATATTCAGAGGGTGCCTGTGCGAGCTGCCGTCCATTTTGATTTGTGAGAGAGAGAGAGAGAGAGAGAGAGAGAGAGAGAGAGAGAGAGAGAGAGAGAGAGAGAGAGAGAGAATGTAAAGGTAGGGTGAAAAAAATAAATTGTAATTCTCTATTTTTTTCCACATTGGGAGGATTGTTACTGTTTCTCCTCCTCCTCCTCCTCCTCCTCCTCCTCCTCCTCCTCCTACTACTACTACTACTACTACTACTACCGGCGCTACCTGCAGAGAGAGAGAGAGAGAAAAGGCCAAATTACTTACGCACACAAACTTTGACATAATTCATACGTGTAGTAGTAGTAGTAGTAGTAGTAGTAATAGTAACAGTAGTAGTAGTAACTCTGTACTAGCTTTCTCTCCTTCGTCATCTCGTTATTTATCCTCACCATTGACCCTTTGCCATTTACTTATTTACTTACCAAACGTTTTTTTTCACAGAAGTGTTGAACGGCTAGAGAGGCATAATAGCTCCCCCCTTCCTCTGTCCCCCCTTCACACCCCACACCACCCCCCCATTGGTATTTTCTGGCCTCTCATTTTTCCCGAAACTGCTGTATGGATGTTTTATTTATACTGTATACTATTTTTCCCACTTTCCCTCTTTTTTTTTTTTTTTTGGGAGGGGAGGGGGTAGCATACATGAACGTGAGCGAAACTGGTGACCCTTTACTTTTTATTGCTATGTTAGTAGTGCAGCGTTAGCCCGTGAGTTATATATACAGTGTCCTGTGTATATGTGCGCATACGCCTATTAATTCCGTCTCACCGCTTCGTTTCCTATTCCTGTGTATGCGTGTGTGTGTGTGTGTGAGAGAGAGAGAGAGAGAGAGAGGCAAAGTTTAGCGAGTGTGTGTGAGTGAGTGAGTGAGTGAGGCGTGTCTGGGATTCCCTTTGTGAGTGCGTGGCTTGGCGTGGCGTGGCTGGATCGGTCTGTGTGTGTGTGTGTGTGTGTGTGTGTGTGTGTGTGTCGGTCGGTCCTTCGCTGCGTCGGTCGCCTCAGGAATTGTTTAGCGAGGCGTTCTTCTTCCCCGTATTCGGCTGTGTGTGGCGAATCGTGGTGCGTTGCGTAGCCTGCCCGAGGGAGAGGAAGGGAGAGAGAGAGAGAGAGTGGGGGAGAGGGAAAGGCAAGGAGTGAGTGAGGAGAGGAGGGTGAAGAGGAATAGGGTAAGGGAGGGAGGGAGGTAGGGAGGTTTTTAGGCCCAGGTAAAGTTATAGGCTATTCTGCTCTGCCTTTCTCACCATTATGAACTACAATCTTCCCCCTCTTCATAGGCCTTCCTTCTAGTTTGCCTTATTTACCTTGCCTTCCCTCTCTCTCTGTGTGTGTGTGTGTGTGTGTGTGTGTGTGTGGGAGAGAGACATGCCTTCCCCTTTGTGCTCCAGCTGGCATGGGGTGGATTTTAAACTTGGTGGTGGCATGTGCTCGGGAGGCAGGAGTGTGTATGTATGTATGTATGTGTGTGTGTGGACAGGGGAAGGAAGTCTCATTGCCCACGTGGAGGTCCTGTCCTGTCCTTTCTCGCCCTGCCCTGGCCTGTGTGTCGGCTGAATTAAGGGCCTGCCGTGTTGGACGTATTATGAGAGTAGGTTTTGATGGTTTAATTCCTTGATCCGTGGAGAAGCGGCTGCAGGGATTCAATTTGCCGCCTCCTGGGACTCACTTCTGGGGCGTTGTGACTCGGCTGAAATACCCGTTGAAGTTTTACTGCTTCCTTTTTTTATTTTTTTTCAGTGGTTATTTGCTTATTTTTATTGCAACTCGGTATAATGTTTGTTTGTCGTTTTTAATATTGCTGTCAGTGGTATTTTTTTTTTTTTTTTTTTGGTGGGGAGGGAGATGAGAGGGTGGAGAGAGAGGTGTAAGGAGGAGGAGGAGGAGGAGGAGGAGAAAAGCATGCGAGGGACGGAGAGGAAGGAAAGGAAGGAAGGAAATGCACTCTTGTCATAAAGTTGAGTGTGTGTTTGTATCTGTTTCTGCTGCGGTACTAAAAATGTGTGTGTGTGTGTGTGTGTGTGTGTGTGTGTGTGTGTGTGTGTGCGTGCGTGCGTGCGTAATCTAACGCGTCCTTCACCTCGAAATATAAATGTTTCCCTAATATATTTCCCTCACGTGAATGCCGTGGGGCGCTGACCTGTGTGTCCACACGTCCCTGAAAGATGAGGACAGTGAAGGCGATGATGAGGGAACAGGAAAGGCATCTGAGACGAGGAAAGGGGCGGAGGAGAAGGAAGAGGAGATGTAAGGGGAGGAGAGGAACGCGGGAGGTGTGAGGAGGAGGTGGAAAAGGAGAAGTGCAGAGAAAGAGGAGGAGTCGGTGCACAAGAGAAGCTGTTGAGGGAAGCGAGGGCGGGATTGCAAAACTTTACCCTTCCCTGCGTGGGCGTGAGAGGAGAGGGAGGGCACTGAGGGGAGGATAAGCCAGTTGGAAGGTGTCCTTGTTTTGCCTCTTGGGGGAGATAGCGCCACTATGAGGTCACCGATAAGACGAAAGAAACCCGACAGTTATTCGCGTATCAGGTGGTGGCGGGCGTGAGGCGAGGCTCTGACTGCTCAAGAGGAGGAGGAGGAGCAGCGGCAGGAGGCGGAGGCGGTCAGATTGTATTGAGGTGATTAATGGATGTGGTAATAGTGTTTAATGTGTCGTGTTTTTCTTTTTTTTTAAGTATAAATTGACTTTGTTTATTTTTTCCTGTGTTTATATTTTTGAAGTTTTGACTTTGGTGAGGCGAAGATTTTTTTTTTTTTATTGTAGAGAAGAAGAAACGTTATATTTTTGTTTTATTTTCTATTTTACCGTTCTGTATTTATATTTTCAAGTTTGAGTTTTGCCGAGTCGAAGTTTTGACCGTACAGGAGCAGAAGGCAAAGAAGGAGGCGGTCATCGTGTACTGAAGTGATTAATGAATTCTGTAATGTATATATATATATTTTTTTTTTATGCCGTTTAAGTCTCATCAGTCTTTATATTAACTTTTATTTT
>NC_087159.1:3277500-3285000 GCF_035594125.1 Scylla paramamosain | reverse complement strand
CTTCTTCTGGTTTCTCTCACAAGTCGTACCGCGTGTGTGTGTGTGTGTGTGCGTGTGTGTGTGTGTGTGTGTGTGTGTGTTATATTTGATTCCATATTTTCCCTTTGCATTTACTTGTCTTCCTATTTAACCGTTCTCTCATCCTCCCTGATAAGTTTCCAGCATTAATTTCGTTCCTTCACCGTTTTTTTCCTTCACTTTTTCCCCTCCTTAATTTTCTCCTCCACGTCCCCTGCTCATTTCACTATATCGATTCACGACTCCACTCCTCATCCTCTCCCTCTTCTGCTCACGACCACTAAACTCCCATTCCTTTTCCCTGTCTCTACATCTCCCTTCGCTCCTCTCCGCCCCCTTCCTTCCTCCCTTTTCTCCACCCTATCCCCACCGCCCCTCACCCTCATCCTCTTCATTTCAGCCGGCCCCTCCTCCTTGCCCGCACAAATCAGTTCGTGCATTAATAAGTAATTAATATTTGGTCCATTTACATTTACATGCATGCTGGTGGCACGACCATTGATGCCCAGGGGTCGGAAGGGCGGTGTGGTGCTGTCGGGCCGCGGTGTAGGCAGGAGGAAAGGGAGTAAAGGGAGGAAAGGGAGTTGGGAAGGGTTTTGTGGTCTGGGTGAGGGTTGGTTAGGACTGAGCAGGCTGGCTGGTGGCTGCCTAGGGTTTCTGTGAGGCAAGGGAGGGAAGGAGGAAGGGATGAAGGGTGGGAGGGAAGTCCTGTGTGTGGTAGAGAAGAAGAATGAGAGGGAGAGTGTTAGGGAGGGAAGTAGTGTGTTGTAGAGAAGAAGAGAGGGATGATGGTAAGGAGGGAGAGAGGGAGGGAGGAAAGTTTAGTACGGTAGAGATGAAGAAGGGAGGAGTTGAGAGTAAAGGCTTGAGTAGATGCTGAAGGAGAGGGAGAGGGAGAGAGGGAGAGGCCTGAACACAATCACTGAGAATGCGAGGTTGATTATTTTCTTTTCTCCTTCGGCGTACAAATGGAGCTTGAGTCTGGAGCGATGGTGGGGCAGGAGCGAAGAGCCTGTTTAGTAGAGGCAGGCAGGCAGGCAGGCAGCATCAACGGGGCCGCGCTGCAGTGACTCCGGACAACACGATGCATGGTATTAGATCTCATTTATTTCCTCAAATTCTATATTATGCATGTCGTTGGGCGGGAGCTGGTCCGTGCGAGTCCAGCAGGAGGAAAAAAAAGAGAAAAATCTTAATTGTAGTGAAATTGACCGAATGTATATCAAGGAGGAGTGTCTGAAGCCTTGGGGGAGGAGGTGAGTGGAGGTCAGGTGACGGGAGGAGGTAGAGGAGGAGGAGGAGGGCTTTACGTGTGGGCGCGGCGGCAGGGAGGGGGAGTAAAATGAAGGGGGGAAGGGAGAACCTGCCCCGAGTAGATTTTTTCCCTCCTCTCCACATCTCTCTTCTCCATCTCTGTTTCCCTCCGTTATTCCTCCACCACCACCACCACCACCATCTTCTTTCATTGTATCTTTCTCGTTCCTTCACCTTACCTTACCTTTCTCTCTCTCTCTCTCTCTCTCTCTCTCTCTCTCTCTCTCTCTCTCTCTCTCTCTCTCTCTCTCTCTCTCTCTCTCTTATATTGTCGGGGCTTTTTTTGAGACAAGCTCTTCGTTAACCTTAGATTAAACACACATTTTTCCCTCCGTTTCCTCGGGAGTGCTCGGGGTAATGAGAAGGCTCAGTGAGGTTACCTTTGTACCTCGTCTAAATAACCTCCTTCAGCTCCTACCTCTCATTTTTCCCTGCTCTGCTCCCTCCCCCATCTCATTCTCCCACCCTTCCCCCTACCCCGAGAACCACCACCCGCCCGCCACTTTCTCTCTCTCTCTCTCTCTCTCTCTCTCTCTCTCTCTCTCTCTCTCTCTCTCTCTCTCTCTCTGGATCCATCAATCAATCAGTCTTCCCCTCTCCCTCACTCACTCTCTCTCCTTCACTATTTTAGATCCCCGCTCTCTATACAGTTCTCTCTCTCTCTCTCTTTCTCTCTCTCTCTCTCTCTCTCTCTCTCTCTCTCTCTCTCTCTCTCTCTCTCTCTCTCTCTCTCTCTCCATTCCTTTCAATTCCTTCCCGTTTAAAATCCACCTTCCATTTTTTCCACACCCATCTATCCCTTCCACTTTTTTTTTCCCATCCCTTCCATCTTTTTTTCCACTCTTCCATCCCTTTCTCTTTTTCCACCCATCCACTCCTTTTTTCCCTTCCATCCTTTCCTCTTTTTTTCCACTCTTCCCTCCCTCTCCCCTCTCTTCCATCCCTCTCCCACTCCCTCCATCCCTCACCAGCACCCCCTCCTTTCCCCCTCCCCTCCCCTCACGCCGTGGTGGTCGCTCGTGTTGTCGCGAAAGAGGGCGTCTTTTCCTTGTTTGGCGTGAAAATCTTCTGGTGAGCAGTGGCGAGCGTCCCTGCGTGTTGCTCCTCGCCGTATATAGATGGCGGGGCAGCGGGCGGGTAAACTGGGAAGTGGCGCCTTTATCGGTTTTTAACACCCGGGGAAAGCAAGCACGCGAGACACTGGGAGGTGGCGTTGGTGGTGGTGGTGGTGGTGGTGGTGGTTGCGGTGGGGGAGTGAAAATGCAGGTGGTGATCGTGGTGGTGACAGTGACGGTTTTAGTTCAGGTTGAGGGGGCAGTAAGTGAAAAGTGTGTGTGTGTGTGTGTGTGTGTGTGTGTGTGTGTGTGTGTGTGTGTGTGTGTGTGTGTGTGTGTGTGTGTGTGTGTGTGTGTTCTCGCTTGTTTATTCTTTGTTTAATTAATTGAATGCTTGCTTAAATTTCTTTGTGCGCTTGCTAACAATGACAATAGTGTTAATAATAATAATAATAATAATAATAATAATAATAATAATAATAATATCCCTTACTCTATAGAATTATAAAAAGCAAACATTGAATTCACAGAAAGTATATTACAGTTCCGTGCCTTTATTGTCCAATTCTGCAATGAGGAATTTTAATTACCGCCAAATGTACTGATCATGGCGATAGGAGGGAAAAAAACGCCATTCGCTTCTATAGTAATAATAATTAATGCATAATTTCCCTAGCTAATTTGGGACGAAGAGGAGAAGAGAGGAGACGAAGGGAATGTGTGTGTGTGTGTGTGTGTGTGTGTGTGTGTGTGTGTGTGTGTGTGTGTGTGTGTGTGTGTGTGTGTGTTCAAGAGGTCTCAGTCTGGCGGTACAGAGTCGTGAGAGGGCGGCGGCGGCGGTGAAAGAGGGAGAGAGGGTGGGAGGGAGGGAGAGGTGAATGGAAGGGAGAAGGGAAGGGGTGATGGTGGTGGTGGTGGTGGTGGTGGTGGACGATTTATGTTGCGACGGAATGGTTTGTGGTTGGTGGAGGAGGAGGAGGAGGAGGTTGGGTGGATGAGGATGTGCCGTGCTCCTTCCCTCCAGTGCCCTTCTCCTCCCTTCTCCCGCCCCTCCCTCCCTGCCTACTTCACTAGCGGGCATCCCAAGATGGGGTCGTGGCCTCGCACTTGACCTCACCTGTCGTAATTAATGACCCACCTGTGACCCCCTACACCTTCCCACCCCGGTACCCTCTCCCTCCTTCTCTTCCTCCTCCTCCCTTCTCTTCCTCCTCTCCCCGACCGCCATCCTTCACTGCTGCTACTCCATATTCCACACTCCACATGTGCTCCTCCTCCTCCTCCTCCTCCTCCTCCTCCTCCTCCTCCTCCTCCTCCTCCTCCTCCTCCTCCTCCTCCTCCTCCTCCTCCATCCTCTCTTTCTTCCTGCTTCTTGTCTTTATTACCTTGTGTTATTCTCTTTTCTTTGCTGTTCCATTTGCTTTGTTCCTTTCTTGTTATTGTCATTGTTGATCTTGTCTTTCATTCCTCGCCTTTTTCATGTCTTCGTTTTCTTGCTCCTCCTTTCTCCATTTTCCTCTCTCTCTCTCTCTCTCTCTCTCTCTCTTTCTTCCTCTTCCTCTGCTGGCTGCCGGGGGTTCTCATTTAGATAAAAGGAATCTATAAGGCAGGAAATAGTCGAGACCCAACGAGTATTTTATCGTTTTCTTGTTTTATCTCCATCATAACCTGGGGGAAAGCGGCCTTTTTATTATGCTTTATTTATATTTTATTATCGGCAATGCTAAACGCCAGAAGCCCATGAAAAAAAAAAAAAAAATTGAGGGGAAAAAATGTATTACGAGTTTTAAAGTGTGATGTGATATGTGAGTTTGCTTGCGTTTTGAATGGATGGCGTATCAACTTGTATGTTTTTTATCGGGGTTCATGTACGTGTGTGTGTGTGTGTGTGTGTGTGTGTGTGTGTCTCGATCCGCAGAGCTAAAGTGAGCCTCCTTTTCTTTTGTTGCCATTTGTAGAAGCGCGCGTGATGTGCTCCACCCACCCATCCACTTCACCCCCCACACACACACACACACACACACACACACACACACACACACACACACACACACACACACGCCAAGGACACCAGTAACAGCATCCTAGCGTCCCACACCTCCCATCCCCATCACGGTTTCCTAGTAATCCTCCCACGTTATATCGTACCTCCCCCCCTCTACCTCTCTCCCTTCTCCTCTCTAAGGCGAAATCCTCTCAAATTTGCTATGGGATCACGCCGCTACAGTCTCGTACATGTGTGTTTTGGATTTTGGGGGTGTAAGCTGCCTTTCCCTCCCCCTCCAAGACCCTCCCTGCTTATATCCCATCTCCCCATCTCCCCCAGGGGCGCCCAGTACTCTCCCCCACACTGGTACTCGTCCTTTAGCTCCTCTCACAAATTAGCTTACCTGACGAAGCGCAGCTGGGTATACCTGTGGCTTCTGATCTCCTCGTGTCCTACTCCTGCGGTTCTTTGCTAGTTTCTATGTGAAGGGGATATATTTTTTAGGATATTTTAGGATTTCTAAGATGGTTGTGATGGTTTTGTGTTGGAGCGTGGTGGCTTGTACTGGTGTAGTGGTGTAGTTGGGTGTCAAGGGATGAAGAAAGTGTGTGTGTGTGTGTGTGTGTGTGGGTGATGGTGCTTGAGGGAGGGAAAGGTAAGGAAGATGAGTAAGACGGTGAGGTAATGGTGTGTGTGTGTGTGTGTGTGTGTGTGTGTGTGTGTGTGTGTGTGTGTGTGTGTGGGACATGGTGGATGATTCAGAGGGTGAGGCAGGATGGGTGGGGTGGATGTGGGTGTGGTTGTGAGCGGCGGGGCGGTTGAGTGGATGGGGTGGCTGGGTGGATTTGGTGGGTTTGGTGGATGGAGGGGGGTGGAGGGGTCGGGGTGACAGCAGTAGAAGCTCGGGAACAATCCACGCACATAAAGGGCGCGATGCATCCTGTTACGAGCACTCAAGTGAGCCAGACACCCCCTCCCCCTCACTCTCCCCTCCCCCTTCCATTTCCTTCCCCACCACGCCCCTCTCTCCTCCCCCTCCTCCACACCACTCCTGCGTCTTATCGCCATTACCGAGGCCCATACTTCTTCCCCCAACGTTCATCCCCCACACCCTCCCTTCCCTCCGTTCTCCATCCCCCTAGCACACACACACACACACACACACACACACACACACACACACACACACACACACACACACACACACACATTTTATCCTCCGTAACATCATCATTTTAAACTACAATTCTTATACTCTCCTACTGTTTTTCCTCCTCCTCCTCCTCCTCCTCCTCCTCCTCCTACCTCTTTCCCTGCGAGAATTACCTCCCCGTGGGAACACATTCGGTCGGCGGAGACTGCGGGTGGGTGAGTGGGTGGATGGGTGGGCGGTTTGGGTAGGTTGGGATATTTTAGAAACTTGATATTTAAGAAGTCAGAGCTGCAGGAAACCAGTGCCCCTCCACCTCCACCTCCACCTCTACCTCCACCTCCACCTCTTGCGGGCTTATCTCGGGGAATTTAATGTGCCCCGCGAGAACAGACGAGGGAGTGTTCCAGCGCTGACTTAGGAGTGTCTGGGCGAGGCGTTCATGGGGCTGCCTAGTGTTTCGTTGCCGCTTCACGAGGGGGTCACTGCTAGCTGTAGGCGGGAGGGTGAGCGGCTTGACAGGTGTAGAGGTAAGAGTGAGCGCAGTTAATTTGACAAGTATAGAGGTAAGAGGGGAAGGATCTTATAGGTTAATTTTAAGTATCTCATTTAAAGAAAGATAAGCAGTTATTTTCGCGCCTTTATCGGTCATAATATTGGGAGAGTAACATAAGAGTAAAGTAGTGCGTTTAATTCCGCTCTTTTATCTCTCTTCTTGCAGTTATTACTCCTCTGGTCTGCTGTGAGTCTATCAGTGGTCAGGTTTTGTTCAGTGTCGGGCAGATCAAGAGACTCATGTTGAAGGAAAAATATCAAACACAGTGCAAGTAATTGTAGATTGTTACTCGATTTTGTATTTTCCATGTTAGTCATTAGTACTGTACCTTTTTTTTTTGTTAGATATATGTACGGTCCTATTGCTGTGTTATATAAAGTGATTTGTGTGTAATATATAGTAAGGTGAAACTCTGGTACACTAATTTAATGTGTGTGTTTTATCTTTATTTGTTATATATTTGCTGTTTAAAAATTTGTCCGTATCAGTGACGTAACATTTTTTTAAATACATGTGTATACATTTCACGATTTGCTCTACTACTGGAGGTCTTTTTTGTGGAAACGTTTTGACCGGCTGAAAGTAAAGTGTAATATATTGTGCAGCGAAATAGTTTTTAAACATGACTGATAAGAGAACGAAAATAAGTAAAGAGAATAAAACTAAAAATAAAAAAAAAATAGTATTCGTATCGGTGTAATTTTTTTTTAATAGATTCACGTCCACGATTTTTTTTTTCTTTTGGTGGAGTCGCGCTGAGCCAAAAGCCTTATCGTCCTGGATCTGGAGTTTTCCATACTGCGATTTTTCCCCCTTTCGCCCCGGCCTGCTGTGGTGTCGCCAGCCGCCTGTTGATATTTTTGAGTTTGGGGGCCGCGTCACTGGGCCAGCTCGAGCCGTGTGTAAAATTCTGCACTAGTGAATGCCCCTTCCCCTCCCTTCCCTTCCCTTCCCTTCCCCTTCCCCCTTCCCTTCCCTTCCCTTCCCTTCCCTTCCCTTCCCTCCGGTTTATCTGCACCCTTCTGCTACCTCCCCTTCTGTGTCGACCTCACGTCCCTTCATCCGTATCTCCCCTCCCTCCCTCCCTCCCTCCCTCCCACAGTTGCAGCATCGGTGGGGGAGGGGAAAGGGAGGCAATATTTTCCGTCAACTTGTGCTTCGGAGGAAAACTTGCATGTGGCGGCCGGCAGTCAGTTGGCGGAGTGTTTTTCCTTCTCTCTCCTCCTTTTTCCTCTCCTGTTTCCTGTCCTCCTCTTCCTCCTCGTGCCTTCTTCCGCTCACTCGGCCTCCTACCGGAAAGTTCTGAGCCTCATTCATAATCGCAGGCAGGGTGACATTCCGGGGTGGCGACTCTTGTTTGTGACGGCGGGATCATCATCTTCTGTGGTGGTGGTGGTGGTGGTGGTGGTGGTGGTGTGAT
>NC_087159.1:3260000-3270000 GCF_035594125.1 Scylla paramamosain | reverse complement strand
AAGTACTGTGAAAAATTAAACAAAGAAGAAAATAACATTCCGCAGTAGGAAATAAATCAGACACGAAGTAAAATATTGATCCGATACTATGTGTGTTTGTGTGTGTGTGTGTGTGTGTGTGTGTGTGTGTGTGTGTGTGTGTGTGTGTTATCTAAGCCGCCCACGCTCCACACCTCCGCACCATAAACGTACTGAGTAACTGACTGACTAACTGACTGACTGGTGGACTGACTGACTGGCCGGCTTAGATAACACACACACACACTGAGGGCCCTCACAAGTGTTAAGGTCACAGAATTTCCGCAGAGAAGCACGGAAGCAGGCGGCAACAATACTACCGTGTGCTCCGAAGCTTCTTAAAGGGAATGAAGAAGCGGTACTGAAGCAAGGTGGTGGGCATGAATGATGGTGTGAGTGTGTGTGTGTGTGTGTGTGTGTGTTGACGTGAATTATGATGGATTGAGAAATAGTTATAGAAAAGTCAGCAGATATATGTACATAGGTATGTTGGGGGACTGTGTGTGTGTGTGTGTGTGTGTGTGTGTGTGTGTGTGTGTGTGTGTGTGTGTGTGTGTGTGTGTGTGAAATTATGCATGCTTACTACTTGAATCCCTCCTCCTCCTCTTCCTCCTCCTCCTCCTCCTCTTCCTCTCTGTCCCCTTTTCCTCTGATCCATCTTTTCTAATTTGTGTATTTTAATCCATCCCTTTCCTCCCCTTACCTGCCACCTTTGTACGCCTGTGTCTGGGGCGCGTGTTCATTAAATGTTTAGTATTGGGCGCGTTATTTGTGTTGTGTGGCCGTCTAACATTTACAAGTGCATTAATGTTTACGTTTGATGTGCTGTTTTATTCGCATTAGTTTGAATACTGATATGCTATTTTTTCTTTTTCTGTTTTTTTTTTTACTTCTCTCTCTCGCTTTCTCTATTTTCAGCCGTGGATGTATTCTCGCAATCTTTTATTTACTCGCGTATTTTGAGTTGCAAGCTGTTTAAAAATTAACAAGCGTGGTTGGGCTGCAGTATACAGTGTGTGTGTGTATGTGTGTGTGTGTGTGTGTGTGTGTGTGTGTGTGTGTGTGTATCGACGTTGGGTATTCATCTTCTGTAAGGACACACGAACCGCGGAGTGGCGTGTCGGCTTGATGTGCAGCGTTATTGTTGTTGTGGCGCCCTTGATGGAGTGGTGTAGTGGTGAAGGAGGAAGGAGAGGAGTGGGACTTACTCGTACAGAAGGGAATTGCTGGGTGGGAGTGTAAGAGAGGTGGAATGCTGGTCTCTAAGTGCCTTCATACCCCTCGCGTGTCCTTCAGAATTACGTCGAAGGAAACTAGATCCATACAGATGATTCCTTTAGATCTTGGAAAGAAAAACATCACCACCACCACCACCACCACCACTACCAATACCATATCCGCCTTGTCTGTGTGTTTGTGTGTATGTGAGTGTGCACCAAGTAAAAAAAAACTACAGAACACACCGTTTCTCTGTCAACGCCCTCATCTGTGTGTGCTTGTGTGCTTGTGTGTGTGTGTGTGTGTGTGTGTGTGTGTGTGTGTGTGTGTGTGTGTGTGTGTGTGTGTGTGTGTTTTCGTCCTATGTGACTATATATTTATAAGTGCGTCGCGTGTGTGCTTGCTTGGGAGGGAGCGGGGCGGGGCGGGGAGGAGCGGGGCGGGACCGGGCGAGCGCTAGTCGGGGTGAGGCGGGGTGGGGTTCGTCTTGCATGCGATATATCTATTATGTCATCGTTTACGGACATCATTAGACCGGGATCTTAAATTACCGTGTCAATACTTGAAGCGGCGGCCCCGTCAGACAGGCACGGCGGCGACCCAGCGCGGGGCGGCGGCTCCTCTAATTCCACCTCACCTGGGCAAGGACGGACAGGTAAGTGAATATCGGATGGATTTGTGAGGTGGAGGAGGCAAAGGTGGCAGTAAAGAATATTGGGAGGTGGATGAACTGCCTGTGTGTGTGTGTGTGTGTGTGTGTGTGTGTGTGTGTGTGTGTGTGTGTGTGTGTGTGTGTGTGTGTGTGCGCGCGCGGCATCAGAACGTGGTGGCGCCGGAAAGAATGATAGCGAGTGGATGGATCAAAGGGACTCATTTCTCCAGCAGTGGACTTGATGGATCGCCGGCTATCTGGGTGTCACACGAAGGGGGAGGAGGTGGAGGGAGCTGAAGCAGGGGTGAGAGTAAGAGTGGTGGTGGTGGTGGTGGGGATTGTGTGTGTGTTTGTGTATGTGTGTGTGTGTGTATGTGTCTGGGTGAAGGTTGTGATGGTGATTGTCAGTTGTGAATAGAGAGAGAGAGAGAGAGAGAGAGAGAGAGAGAGAGAGAGAGAGAGAGAGAGAGAGAGAGAGAGAGAGAGAGGGAGATTCACGTACAATCATCAACTTGAAAGGAACCTCGGCATTGCTTTGAGGGGAAAGGGACAGTGAAATCTTTACCTTTGCCTCGACGGTCAATCACTGGAGGGGCAGGGCGGGGCGGAGCGGGGTTGGGTTCGACTCCCGCTGGCGTGTCAAGGTGCAAGGGGCGCCACCGGACATCCTTCATGACCTCCGCTAAAAGCCTCACCCATGTCCATTTTATCTACGATTTCCTCTGGGTCTTCTTTCTCCTGCTTCTCTATATGTTCCTTCTCAACTTCCTCTTCTTCCTCCTCCTCCTCCTCCTCCTCCTCTGTGGTTCGTATCTCCACCTCCTCCTTCTCTTCCTCCGCGGTTCCTATCTCCTCCTCCTTCCTGTATGAGCCTTTTTTCCTGTCCGTTCCTTTATAAATTGCTTCCCCTCCTCGCTGTTTCCTTCTCCCTCACAACAGTTTCCCTGACACGTATTTCCCAAATCTATACGGCTTCCTGTTTATACTTTTCCCCATCTTTCCTCCCTTTTTTTTCCCCCTTTCACGATTCTTTCTTTTTACTCTTTTCCCCAACCGTCGATTTCTAACACCCACATTTTCTCGTCGATTCCCAGGTGATCATTGGTTCATATACCTCATTTCTTATTGATACCTGCCCATCTATCTTGTTTTCTAATGAATCGAGTTTATCATTGCAACACAAACACCTGTAGCGGAGGAGGAGGGTGGTCAATCTACGTGGCTGTATACCTGAAGTGTGTACCTGCACGCCGCTGTATTTTACCTGTGTATCGATTGGGTGTTAAATGGAAGCGCTCGGCCGCCCCTCCTGCCTGTTTAGCGCCCGGCCAGGTTTATTAGCGGCAACGCACAGGTGAATGCAGTGATATATGGATATAGCTGGACGCCGGGCACTCGAGCTGCGCCTGAGAGAGAGGGAGGAAGACGAGGAGAGAGGGAGAGGCCACGTGCGCAATGAATACTTGATATCCACAAATGGTTCAGGACAGAAGATTAAAGCTTAGGGGGAGAAGGGGAAGATAAAAAGAGGAGTTTCTTGTGCTTTCTGCTAGGATTGTTTTGCGGTGGACATGTAATTAGGTAAGTAAGGGAATGGTTGAGGGAGGTGAGGGAGGTGAGGCAGGGAAGGTAAGGTAAGGGAGAATTAGAAGGAAGGTAAGGGAAGGACGTGTGTGTGTTGTCTTTTTTGTTCGTCATCGTTGTGTGTGTGTGTGTGTGTGTGTGTGTGTGTGTGTGTGTGGGCGTCGCATTGTGATATTTTTTTCCACCGTTTCACTCTCCCCTCAATGTTCTCACTTCAGGGAGGAGTCAAACTTTTTCAATATTCACGCAACTCCTTCCCGTGTCTATTGTTTGGCAGTTTGCAGTTCCCCTCACTTGATTCTGATAAAAAATAAATGCACACACACACACACACACACACACACACACACACACACACACACACACACACACACACACACACACACACACACACACACACACGTACCACCCACCCACCAAGACTCCCACACACTCACACACTTATTTTCATCCTCTCGTTTTCAGTTTTGTTACGTTGTATATTCTAGTCCTCAATAATTTTCGTATCAATTTTGCTATTCTCACCCTCTTCCCACTCAGTCCTTCAGTCCCCAGGTCACGCCCACCAGCAGATGTACCACGATGTAAGACAACAAATATTTTCTGCGGCGTTTATTTTCACCGATCACTTCTTTCCATTTATTCACCAACTTGGGTGTACATTGATTCCTGCCTTTCCGCGGGAGGTAAGATATGTGGCGGAAAGACATCAATATTCACACTTGACGACAAACAAACACACACACGCACACACACGCGCGCGCACACGATTCCCTGAAAAAAAAAAAAAAACTGCAAAGTGTAAAGACTTAAAGATAATAATCCCAAACATTTCATCGTCCAGCCATTTCACATCACCTGTTTTGTTTTTATTTATCTAATCCCTCGTCAGTAATAAAAACACAAACACATTCTTGACAGACCAACACAAACTTAACAAACCGTTACCTCTGTCTGTCTGCAATGGCTGGAGGCGAAGAGAAGGCGGCGAGAGAGAGAGAGAGAGAGAGAGAGAGAGAGAGAGAGAGAGAGAGAGAGAGAGAGAGAGAGAGAGAGAGAGAGAGAGAAAGAGAAGCAAAAAAGAAAAGAAGGAAGTTGCTTGGCTTTCGTTGGTCTGGCTTGGTTGGGCTTGACGAATGAGGAGGAGGAGCAAAGAGGACTTAGGTGGGTCAGGGTGAGGCTGGGTTATGCGCCGGGTCACTCACCTCCCACTGTAATGCTTGGCGGGGCAGCGTGGCGTGACGGGGGCAGGGTGAGGCGGCGGAGAGGGAAGGAGGCTGAGGAGGTGAGGGGCATACTGAGAGAACTGACGATGGTGGGCAGGAATTAGGAAGAGTTCATACCATGGTTCATACGGTGCTGGGGATTATTAGTGAGAGGTGAGGGCAGCGGGAGTGTTGGGGGAGAGGTGAGGTGAGGTGGCTGGTAGAAAGGAGGCCCTGAGGAGAGGAGAAAGAGAGAGGAAAGAGAGACGTGGAGGAGTTGGACGTGATGTGTGTGTGTGTGTGTTTGATGAGTTTGTGAGAGTAAGGAATGAGGTGGAGATGAAGGAGTGGAGATTTGTATGTGATATTGGAGAAACAAGAATAGGAGGTTGGACAGAACGGAAATAAAAGATGAAAAATAGTTAAAAGTGAACTAACTTGTGGATGAAACAGAGAAAGTACTTAGAGCAGATGCCGCTTATGACCTAACAAGTTGATGAGATAGGATGTGATGAAAAGAGGAGATAGAAATAGTAAGAAAAAGAAAAAAAAAAGATTCGTGAGTGAAATAGAGAAGGTACTCAGAGTGGAAGCCGTTTCTGGCCTAACAATTTGAAGGGTGCCAGGATATGAGTTGACATGAAGGAGAGAGATGAGAGTGGGTGAGAGGTGCGGGCGCGAGCGTGAGATTGAACCCAATTGTTTAAGGTGACTGTGCGAGGCGCGGCTCCATCCACCCCAGGCACTAATGTAAACAAATGCTTGAAGGTGCAGGTCTCAAGGGATTAGGAGAAAGGGAGAGGGCTAAGGAGGAGTGGCTACGGAGTGTATGGGGATGAGGGGTAAGGGAGGGATGCCGTGAAAAAAAAGGAAGGGGTGGAGTGTTGAGGGAAGGGGGGAGCAGTGATGGGTGAGGGTGCTGGGGTGAGGAGGGGCATTGAGAAAGGGTCAGTAAGCCTAAGCAGAATTATTTTCTTTCTCCCTCCCTTACTACTCCATTAATTCAGCTTTCCTTCTTTCCCTCCGACCTCATACCTCTGTCCTGCCCTCCCACTTTTTCTCTCTCTCTCTCTCTCTCTCTCTCTCTCTCTCTCTCTCTCTCTCTCTCTCTCTCTCTCTCTCTCTCTCTCTCTCTCTCGGTAAAGTACCTTCACTTTTCCACAAATCCCTCTCTTTTTCCCCATTACCTCCCCTCACCTTATCTCTGCCTACCTTCCCCTCACTGGCTTTTCTGCCCGTTTTTTCCTCCCCTCCCGTATCTGGCCCTCCCCTCCTTCCTCTCCCTCCCCAGAAGAATGGCGTGACGCATCCATAACATTTTCAATCCAGGTCGGGGCAGGTCGCTGCTTATGTTGGAGTCGTTGCAACAAATCAATTGATTTTCCGTCGTCCTAGAATGTATTCATTGATCCGCCGGGGGTCGCCGCGCCCTAGCCGAGCCCTTCGCTGGCGGTGGTGGTGGTGGTGGTGGTGGTGGTGGTGGTGGTGGTGGTGAGAGTAGTTCAGGCGTGGTGTAATTGTTGGGTGATGATGGCAATTGAATATAGCAGGGTGGCGGTGGTGATAGTGGTGGTGATAGTGGTGGCGGTGGTGGTGGTGTCCCGGGTACAGCCGTGGGAGCCGTGTCTTTATTTTTATTTTATTTAACGGCGGGATGCGCGGTGGTGCGGGTTATGGGCGAAGGGATTGTGGTGGAGGTGCCGCGGCGCGAAGATGGTAGTTTGATAAAGTAATTTTGGTAATAGTGGTCGTGGCGGTGGTGGCGGTGGTCGTAAAGGCGAAGGCGATGGTGGAGGGTGTCGTGCTGCGGCTGCCGGGGGTGTGGTGGTGGTGGTGGTGGTGGTTTGTATATATATATATGGAAAGGATTGGAAAATGTCCTTTCTCGCTATACTAAATATCCTTCCTTCCTTTCCTCTTTCCTCCTCCTCCTCCTCCTCCTCCTCCTCCTCCTCCTCCTCCTCTTCCTCTGCGGCGTGGATCAGCATCATGTTTGTCGCCATTGTAATAAATTTCACTTCCACGTCGTCAGAAGGAAGGCGGCGGGAGTAAAGGACGAAAATGTTGAAGAATTTTGAAATGAACTTGGAAAAATGTTGTACCTGCTTATGGGGAAGAAAATAGTAGAGGAGCAAATAAACAAAAACTGGTATGAAAAAAGTTTAAGTTGGTTATGGTTTGAGTTTAGGCAGTGCAAAATGAAGGTGGCACGTCAATGATAATAGCATAAAAAAATTGTATATTTAAGAAAAATATATTTTCGTTAATGTACAAAAATCTTGGAAAACAAATTTTTGCAGTTAAAAGCGAAAACCGCTATAAAGTAGTAGTAGTAGTAGTAGTAGTAGTAGTAGCAGTAGTAGCAGTAGTAATAATAATAATAATAATAATAATAATAATAATAATAATAATAATAATAATAATAATAATAATAACAACCACCACAACCACAACAACAATAACCCAGAACAATAAAATCCCTTACTTTCGCCAGTAGTTTCCAAGCCATTAAGAGATAGAGAGAGTCTGCCGGTCTGCCCAGTCGGGAGGCACGCTCACGCCGGAGGCAGGGAGTTGAGCGGCACGTGAGGCGAAGAAGGCGGGCGGCGTGAGAGAAGGAGAGGCCGTGGCCGGAATATTATTGGATTACTTGCATGAGGGCGGCCGTGATAACCACTCTGATGGACGGACGCTGCCTTAATTAAAATGACAGACGGACGGACAGATAGACAGACAGCAGTAAACAACCCGCATCCTGCACGCCATGCCACCGCCGCGGGAGGCACGGGAAGGGGCGCTGAGGGAGGTACTGTAGGGTGGCGGGATGGAGGTGCTCTAGGGGTGGAGGGAGGTACTGTTTTAAAAGATGAATTGCAAGTAAAACTGAAGGAGTGACGGGTCCGTGTTGTGGGAGGCGGCGTGGGATTGTGGGAAATGGAATGATTGTCTTCAGAGAGAGAGAGAGAGAGAGAGAGAGAGAGAGAGAGAGAGAGAGAGAGAGAGAGAGAGAGCCGCAGTACTGACATGAGCCCCAATATACCAATACAGTACTAATGAACACAGCCAATCAATAGCCGCCGTGTAACGAGTGGCCAGGTGTACCAACGCACGCACGCACACACGCACGACCCAAACCATGCTATTTACACGCACGTGAACTCAATTGCACGCGCGTGAACCCATTCCCCGCCCTGGAAAAACACTATTACATTCACGAGAAACACCCATTTGCCTCCTGAAAAAGTAAATATATGGACTGCGGTTGTGGCATTAACGTTGTGATGGGGAGGGAATGGGGAGAGTGAAGGGGGGGATGGGAATGTGATGTGTAGATGAGGAATTAGGGTTAGTAGTAGTAGTAGTAGTAGTAGTAATGAAAACAAAGAAAGGAAGGTCAAGGGAGGAGAAAGAAACGAGGAAATAGGAAAATTTAGTGGTAATTCTGGGGGGAAGATGTAATGGTAATTGTTAAGGTGAAAATAAAAGGGGCAGGGGGACTTACAGGTGTGGTTCAGGGATGGGAGGAAACAGGTGAGGGGGAAGGGGAGAAGAATGGGTTTAAGGGGAAAGAGGGAAGGTTTGCTAGGTGGTTGTGATAATTATCGAGGGTGAGAAGGTGATTAGTGTGTACCGTGATGGGCTGGAGTCAGGTGGTGGTAGTAGTAGTAGTAGTAGTAGTAGTAGTAGTAGTGGTGGTGGTGGTGGTGGTTAGTTTGAAATACGTGAGCATCTGTTTCGTTCCCTCTTTTGGTCTCTGCTTCAGTCTAGTCCTGCTGTCTCTCCCTCTCCCTCACTCTCTCCCTCATCCTACCTCTCTGCTCCTCTCCCCTTAAAAAGAATTAGAGTAAAGGTAGAGGTCAGGCAGAGAGAGAGAGAGAGAGAGAGAGAGAGAGGAAAGAAAATTGGTGGGGGAGAAAAAAATAGTGGGGAAGAATTTATTAAGTTTGTGTATTTAAAAATTCACCAGAAAAAAGTTTCCATCCGTAGCTGAGTGGTCGTTTTTTTTTTTACTTTCTATTCTTTTTTTTTGTTTTCGTTGACCTTGGCCAGAACGTCTCTTGGAAAAAAAAATAGAATAAAACAAAACATACAATAAAAACAAAGATGGTAACAGTAAAGCAACGCCGTCCAAAGTGAAAATAATAAATTCGTCAAGGAGAACACAATTTTTCCCGGCTCGTTCTCGTCCACATCACGTCACGGCTTAGAGATCTGACACGTGACGGAGCCGAAATCTCGATGCAGAATCCTCTTGGCGTGAGTGGCAGGCAGGCGGGCAGGCAGGTGAGGTGTGCGAGGTGCAGAAATAAAAGGTACAGTGAACGGAAAGGGGGAAAAAAAAATATTGTGTGATACATTGATAAACCTAAAATAGAGGCGAGAAAGGATAGGTGAGAGAGATACTAAAGGAGGAGGAGGAGGAGGAGGAGGAGGGGGAAGAGGGAGAGGAAGAGAAGGCTAGTTAGGATGTTGGAAAGAAATAAGAGTGAGACAATAAAAGGCTGGGATGAGCTTGTTACCTGACACACCTGTGAGAGAGAGAAAGAAGGAGAGGAGAGGGAAAAACAGAAAAAGGAACAGATGGAAAGGGAAAAAACGTTTAAGTGACAACGGTTCCGGCATCAATTTGCATGAAACTCCCAGACTGATGCCTCGTGTTCCTTATAACAGTGCCTCTTGCGATGGCCACGCCTCTTCGTCCTCTCTCTCCTTTCCCTCTTCCTCTTCCTCCCAAAGCCTGCTGTTCCCTTCAACCCTTTCACCTTCAGTCCACCTTTCTCTCTCTCTCTCTCTCTCTCTCTCTCTCTCTCTCTCTCTCTCTCTCTCTCTCTCTCTCTCTCTCTCTCTCTCTTTGTATTTTTATCTTTTCTCACGACCGAGTTCTTTCCTGGTGCCTTTTTTTTTCTTTTATTTTGTCTGTACGTTGCTTGTGTGTGTGTGTGTGTGTGTGTGTGTGTGTGTGTGTGTGTGTGTGTGTGTGTGTGTGTGTGTGTGTGTGTCCACTTAATCGCTTTAGTACGTGTAAGTCCTTTACGTGTGTTCCCATTTGCATTCTCTCTCTCTCTCTCTCTCTCTCTCTCTCTCTCTCTCTCTCTCTCTCTCTCTCTCTCTCTCTCTCTCTCTCTCTCTCTCTCTCTCTCTCAAGTGGGTGTTTCTGTGACCCTCGTTTCTTCCCCTAAAGTTGACCCTCGGGAAGGCGGCCACTTAAGAAACCATGTCACCCGTCTCCTCCTCCTCCTCCTCCTCCTCCTCCTCCTCCTCCTCCTCCTCCTCCTCCTCCTCCTCCTCTTCCTACGTTAATTTTACCTTCCCTCCACATTCT
>NC_087159.1:3240000-3252500 GCF_035594125.1 Scylla paramamosain | reverse complement strand
GAGGTGTAGGTTATCTGTAAACAAGTACACACAGCATCAACATATTATAGGCATTCTGTGTACTTGGGAACCTTATCTCATTAGCGAAACTCACTTGGCATACCTCCCGCGTGTTCCTGCCTTCCCATACCTGTTGGCCTGTCCACCTGTCCAATGCTTCACCCTCCTCCACCTTCTCCACTACCTTCACCTGTCTCCCTTCTCCTCCTCCTCCTCCTCCTCCTCCTCCTCCTCCTCCGGTATGTCATTCGCTATTTACCTTTACTCTCATTTCACGGATTCCAAATTACTTATCCAGATTCCTCATCGGTTTTGCATCTGATGTCCCTCGTGTGTAGTTTTACCGATAATGTCAGTGTATATTTTTTTGCATATATGTTCCTATCTGGATGTGTATATGTGTGTGTGTGTGTGTGTGTGTGTGTGTGTGTCTCGTGTGTGTGTCTCGTCTCGTCTCGTCTCGTCTCGTCTCGTCTCGTCTCGTCTCGTCTCGTCTCTCTCTCTCTCTCTCTCTCTCTCTCTCTCTCTCTCTCTCTCTCTCTCTCTCTCTCTCTCTCTCTCTCTCTCTCTCTCTCTCTCTCTCTCTCTCTCTCTCTCTCGTATTTTTTCCTCACGCCACACTCCTCCACCGCCACGCCCCGTTTGGTATGAATACGTAGTGTGTGTGTGTGTGTGTGTGTGTGTGTGTGTGTGTGTGTGTGTGTGTGGTGTACAGCTGACGGCAGTGACGGAAATGGGAGAGTGCATGGCGCAGTCTCTGTCTGTCTCTCTCTCTCTCTCTCTCTCTCTCTCTCTCTCTCTCTCTCTCTCTCTCTCTCTCTCTCTCTCTCTCTCTCTCAGGATTCCACCGCAAATGTTCGCTTCAATATTCCACGTTTACACAATATTCCTCCAGCTTCTGTGTTATGATATTCCTCCTCCTCTTTCTTCCTCCTCTCTCCCTCCTCTACCTCCTCCCCCCTTCCCTCCACCTCGCAACCAAGTACAGCTGTCAGCATTTCCTTGTCTGCTTGTATCAGTGATCTGAATTACCTTCCTTGTTTTGTTCCGACACCATGTATTACTTTCTCATGTTCTTGCTCTCTCCCTTGTGTTGTCTCGTCCTTGTCATCCCCTCCTGCGCCCGTGTCCTCATAGCCTTGCCCTCTCCTCCTGTCCCTCCTCCTCCTCCTGTCATCCCCTCCTATGCCAGTGTCCTAGTCTTGTCCTCGCCTCTTCCTCCTGCCCCTCTTCCTCCTCCTCTGTTGCTGCTGTGTCTGGAGCTTCGGGAACATGCGAGGTGTTTTATGAAGCACCTGGAAATTCTGGGAGCCCTTTATTGTTCGTAGTTGTTGATCTACGTAGTGCGTGGCTGTGTTAAGACGCAATTTTTACTCTAAAGATTTTCGCTTTTCCGCATCTTGTCACTTTTTTTTCTCCCCTTGTTCGTAACTTCGATATTCTTGAGTTTCGTTAAGGTTGGTACTCTTAGTTGACTGGGTCGTTGGGTGGTACGTTGGCTGGGTGCTTCACGTGACGGCTGGCCAGGTGGATGGACGGAGGCAGAAATAGAGAGAGAGAGAGAGGGAGGGAGGGAGAGAGAGAGATGGAGGGAATAAAGAAGGAAAGGAGGGTTGCGGGGAATTTGGGGGAGGGTTGGCTGCTTCAAGTCAAATTGTGTGTCATTACTGGCTCACTCTGGGCTGTAAATTGCAGGAGACGTGGCGATTATGACCATTACTGTAGTTTAATCTTTCTCTGAGGACGGACGTGGGCTGGTCGGGGACTGGTGAGGAAGAGGGAGAGTGAGGGAGGAGAGAAGAGGGAAGAGGGAAGAGAGAGAGGGAACAATGAGGAGGAGAAGGGATAGTTGTAACGTGTCTTACTGCTTAGCTAAAGAGACACAAGTGATGGCGTCTTTTCTTATTTTATCTCTTTTTTTTGCATCATATTTGCTTCTTTATAATAAATCTCATGTTTTACGCTACGTCTTTAATCACCCAAACCTTCACTGATCCATGTTTTTTTCTCCCACAGGTAAGACAGTGAAGGGATGAACGTGAGAGAGAGAGAGAGAGAGAGAGAGAGAGAGAGAGAGAGAGAGAGAGAGAGAGAGAGAGAGAGAGAGAGAGAGAGGAAGGGCTGAGTTTTTTCTCCTTTGTAAGTACGAATATCCGCCTCCTCTGGTGACACTTGGCTCCTCTTCACCTCCTCAGCATTGGTTGGTCATTGCGAGCTTCAGTTAGGTGGTCGGGATGAGACTGGGTTGGATAAGATTGCTTTGTCTCATTGGATAGAGTGATAGTAGTAGTAGTAGTAGTAGTAGTAGTAGTAGTAGTAGTTATAATATTAGGAGGAGAAGCAGTTGTTGTTGTTGTTATTATTGTGTTGTTGTTGTTGTTGTTGTTGTTGTTGTCTAAAACATGATATAGTTTCAGACAAATTAAATCACTATTAAAAACAGTTGAAGTCACAGAAACCTATGCGAACATGCAACATACAATTGCTACAAATGAATACAAATCGATTTCAATCAATAACAGACCTTTAACGTCCTAACTGACCCATTTGATTTAATTACACCGCCATACACTAGCTACAGTATTAGAGAGAGAGAGAGAGAGAGAGAGAGAGAGAGAGAGAGAGAGAGAGAGAGAGAGAGAGAGAGAGAACTACCTGCATTTTTATTTTTAAGCCCATCCATACCATACAGTTATCTTTGTATACTAAAAATACAAGTGTCCTGTTACACGTAGTTAGTCAGTCATACTTCAGGTTTGGCCAACGGTTGCTGCAGAGGAATGAAGGGAGGTAGGGAGGTAGGGAAGGGAGGATAGGGAGATAAGGAAGGTGAGTGGGGACGAAAAAAAAAATGGAGAGGAGGAAGAATGAGAGATGGATGGATGAGAGAGAGAGAGAGAGAGAGAGAGAGAGAGAGAGAGAGAGAGAGAGAGAGAGAGAGAGAGAGAGAGAGAGAGGTATTTTGTATTCCCAAAGATCCACCTTGCAAACCTTTTTTTATTTTACTCTTCCATTGTTTATTCAATCGGTAATTTCAATGGATTCTTGTTGTTGTTGCTTTTTTTTTATCACTGATTGTGTTTGCAAGGGTCATCATCGTCATCATCATCATCATCATCATCATCATCATCATCATCAGGAGAGTGTTCCAAGCCAAAACTTCTAAAAATGATATGGAAAAAAAAAAAGGAAAAAAAAACTTCATCCATGAGGGAACAGAAATAGTGATTGCATGCAGGATTTTTTTATTAGAGAGAGAGAGAGAGAGAGAGAGAGAGAGAGAGAGAGAGAGAGAGAGAGAGAGCGAGCATGCATCCACTCACTCCATCCTTTGAAGTGGCCAATAATGGGACGGGAATTACAGTGTTCTATCCTTTCTCCATTATTTTCCAGCGGCATTAGTTTTTCCTCGCTCGCTCGGAATACGTAGATTTTGCCTCGTGTCCGTGTGATGGTTTTGCGGAGCTGAGAGAGAGAGAGAGAGAGAGAGAGAGAGAGAGAGAGAGAGGGGGGAGGGAAAGAGAGACAGGACAATTTACAGATATTTCACAACACGAGAACAACTGTAACACTAACTCACACACCCTAACCTCTTCCCCCTTCCACTAACCCATCCACCCATCCACCCATCCACTCGTCCTCCACCCTACATGCAAATACCTCATCCTTACCTTGCCTTCGCTAACCACCCTTGCATGATCACCTCTTGCCTCCTACCCCTTCTTCCTCTTACTCTTCGTGGCGTTCCCTGTCTCTTCCTTCTCCTCCTCCCTTTTGCCTGACCTTAATCCGACCTTCATGACCTGCCTGACCCGAGCCATCCATTATGTATCCAGACAGACCTGTATATTTCGCCAGGGCAGGACGTACATCGATAACAACACTTCCAAACTTCCATCAGACGTGAATTTACGAGTCGGAGGGTTTCCAGTGACTGCCATATTACTCCACACTCTGCAAAATGATTCCGGGATCCACTTGCAGCTTTTGATATTTATTGCGAATATATTATGTAAAATGCTGATTTATTAGAGTTTTTTTTTTTTTTGTATTACTCTACTCAGTTCTCCCTCTCCTCCTCCTCCTCCTCCTCCTCCTCTGTCTCTCTCTCCTCGACCTTCTCTCTTTCTCTCTCTCTCTCTCTCTCTCTCTCTCTCTCTCTCTCTCTCTCTCTCTCTCTCTCTCGGTCCGTCTGTCCATCTTGCTTCTCTTTCTCTTATCCTTTTCCTTTTATTACACTTTTTTTATTACTCTACTCAGTTCTCCTTCCTCCTCCCCCTCCTCCTCCTCTCCTCTTTACCCTCTCTCTCTCTCTCTCTTAGTCCGTCTTGCTTCTCTTTCTCTTATCCTTCTCTTCCTCTTATCCTTCTCTTCCTCCTCCTCCTCCTTTGATTGTGATGCGATGCAGTCTCGTGGGAGGTTTTAAGGATAGGTTGCATGTAAAAAAAATAGCATGTATATATATATATAAAAGAGTTCGTGTGCTCGGGAAGAGTAAGGAGGTTTAGCGTGGCTGGTGATGGGCGTCGGCGGCAGGAGCGTCGGCGGCGGGAGCGTGGTATGGCGGGGAAGGCATGGAGGGGGACTGAAGGGCAGGTTTCGAGGAGTACGGGCGGTTCTCTCCTCCGGGACGCGTCGAGGCGGCTCAGATTTGCTAATGGAAGAGACACACTTAAATCAGATGATGCTGGATTGAAAGAGAAGACGAGAAAAATGGTTGATGGGAACAGAGGAGATGGGTGGGCGAGTGATGTGGGTTAGGGAGCGAAGCCGTAGGAGGAGGAATGCAGCAGTGGAAGTAGGGGGGAAGAATGAAATTGGCGAGGAGGAAGAATGTAGGAGGAGAAGGAGGAAATCAGTAAGGAGGAGGAATTGAAGAGATGGAGATAAGGGGAAGAAGACTGGGGAAAGGGGTGAAGAATACAGGTACAGATAGATAGACATGAATGAGGGGGAAGGAAGGCAGATGAGATGAATAGGGAACAAGAGACGGAATATCGGGGGAGGGGAAAAAGGGGAGTGGAGAATGCATGATGAGGAATGAGGGTATGCTGGGTCTGTCAATCACATAATATATTTTTCATGGTAATCCTCGCTACATTTAGCGCGCAGATCAGGTTGGCTTTGTAGCGTTTGTTGATATCTTCGCTCGTACTCGTGGATGTAATTTTTTTTTTTTTTTAAATTTGTTGACGTCCTTTGTGCTTGTGCTTCTAAATATTTCCCGGGGATTGGTTGTTGTTCATGCTTTCCTCTTACGTGTGTGTGTGTGTGTGTGTGTGTGTGTGTGTGTGTGTGTGTGTGTGTGTGTGTGTGTGTGCTTTTGTTGCTCTGTTCGTGTTTATTTAATTTATTCTCCTTTGCATTTTTATTTGTTTCGTTTTATTTGTTACTATTTTTTTTTATCGTGTGTTGTTTGACTAGTATTTCCTTATTTATTTACTGTACTGTCAATTTCTCTCATTCCTTCGTGTCTGTTTTGTCTTCACCACTCTCTCTCTCTCTCTCTCTCTCTCTCTCTCTCTCTCTCTCTCTCTCTCTCTCTCTCTCTCTCTCTCTCTCTCTCTCCTTTCCCCCGTTCATCCACCTTTTGTCTCCCCTGTTATCGTCTCCCGCCTTTTCCTCCCAGCATCTCTTATCCCTTCATCTCATCTCCCGCTCATCCCTTCAGGCTCTTCACTTTAAGTCGTCACCACTCGTCACCTCCTCCTCTTCCTTCTCCCTTCCTCTTCTCCCTCCTCTACCTCCTCTTCCTCCTCTTTTCTTCTTGTCCTCCCCATCCTCCATCCACGAGTTTACAGGTATTACTTCTTCCCCCCTCCTCCTCCTCCTCCTCCTCCTCCTCCTCCTCCTCCTCCTCCTCCTCCTCCTCCTCCTCCTCCTCCTCCTCCGTGTCACGTCATGTTCGTCTCCTAACCCACGCCTCCCCTCTCCCCACCACCACCTCTTCCTCCCCTTCCCCAGCTTCATGGATCGTGCTTCCTCCCTCATTCCCTCCCCTCACCCCCTCCCCCAACACAGTACCCCTTCCCTTCATCCCCAACTGTGCCTATCCTAAGCTCCCAGTATTCCCTCCCCTACCCATTCCTTGACTCCTCACATCCCCTCACATCCCCCTCACGACTCTCTCCTGCCCCTTCCATCTCCACGCCCCTTTGATCAAATTACACCTACAGGCTGAGATGGCTTCGAGCGGGAGTATGGGGCGGCGGCACAGAGGCGCTCATCTCACACACAGGGCGGGGAGTGCTTGTGGATGTGACTTGTATCAACTGGCCTTGTCCCGTATTCAGAAACGCTTCGCTCTGTCACCAAAACTGTTTTCAAAGGCCGTTGATGATTAGTTGGGTACTTAAAAGAGTGATCCTCCTGTTTGATAATGTACAAAATATTATCAATATCTAGAAAATAAACCTCAAAAACCCGTGTAACTTCAACTACCAGTAGAACATTTCCGAACTAGTGGCGGTGCGGCTTAGAGGCGTTTCAGAACACATTCCTTTGTCCCGTGAGCCAGACTGGGTACCGTGGCTCGCTTCACGCCTCGTAGATAACACCCAGACGCCGATAAGGGTCATATTACGTTCATCATGTGATTTATACCGTGTTAGGGTGCGTCGGAGTGGGTGCGTTGCGTATGGTTCGCACGTAGAGCCTTCGCGGGACAGGTGTGTTTTAGTAGCGTGACTGTGGGACGTGACGCGCCGTGTTCGTCTGAATAATGGAGGACGCGGCGTGCAGGTGTGCGTACAAGGAATTACCGGCTTGATTTAAAGTTGTGGCCACATTGAGACGTGACGCAGGAGGATGAGGAGACGCGGGCAAGGACAAGAAGGGGAAAAGAACAAGACAGGCAGGCAGTGATGATAATGGTGTGAGTGAAAGAGGACGCGGGTGAGGACAAGAAGGGGAAAGAACAAGGCAGGCGAGCAGTGATGATAATAATGAGTGAAAAAGGACGCAGGCAAGGACAAGGGGGGGGAAGAACAAGGTAGGCGAGCAGTGGTAATAATGATGAGTATGAAGTAACGGAAAAAAAGACTTAGGAGTTCGTAATGAGCTTCCTTGCCCTGGTCTGCAGGAAGAGCATGCATGTGAGATCCTGAAGCAACGTTTTTATTTACTGCCCTCGAGATGACCGCCAGCAGAAACCGCATCACCACCACCACCACCACCACCACCACTACCACCAGCACCGCCACTCGTCAGCCCCCAGCCTCCAGGAATCTAGCGGTTCACTGCCTGGAGAACCACCGCATATGAACCCTGTGAACCTTGACAGTACCCGGCTTAGATCGAGCCCATGAACCACTCCCCACTAGTACTCCACACTCTTCCTCCTCCTCTTCCTTCTCCTCCTCCTGCCCCACAGCGTCATCCCCGCCCCCCAGCCGCCTCCTCCCGCCGCCACACACACACGCCTCTCGCCTCCCCTCCCGGCAAGCGATAATTCTAAGTCGAGCTGCCAGGCGGAGTAAGGAGCCGTCGTCTTTAACTTCATCCTTATTATTTACCTCCTATTTTTACCAATAAATTAAAGGAGCATTGAGCGAGGCCGACTGGGTGAGTGAAGGCTTCTTAGAACGAGTTGTATGTGTGGTGGAGGTACAAGACTGGGAGGAATGAAGGAGGGATGGAAGGGCAAATGTTTACTAGCAAAAGGAGGGAGTGGAGGAACATTGGAGGAAGAGGAATGCTGATTAACGAAGTAGGGAAGAGGAGGAAGAGGTGGTAGATGCATGAGGAGATAAAGATATGCGATGGATGAGACGAGAAATACAAAAAAACGGGGGAAATTAAGAGGTAAACGAAAAATGAGGATAAACAAAGCAAAATTCAGAAAAAAAAGAAAAAACTGATGATGAGGGTTAGGAGAAAGACTCAAGCGCGAAGTGAAATGAAAGCAAACAGCAACAACAACAACAACAACAACAACAACAACAACAACAACGACAAACTGCAAGAAGAAGAGAAGAAAAAAAAGAGGAAATGAGAAGAGTGAAGCCCCGGAAAAGTAGTGAAAGAGGGGGAGCAGAAATTTATTTATGCAGTAAAGTTTGCTACGAAGTTGCTGAGGGGAAAGAAGAAATGACGGAGGGAAGGAGGAGGAGGAGGAGGAGGAGGAGGAGGAGGAGCGAGAGAGAAGAGGAGAAGAGAGGGATCATGCATATGAGAGCAAAGGAGGAACATCAGACCACCACCACCACCACTATCTCCTCCTCCTCCTCCTCCTCCTGCTCCTCCTCTTGTTTCCCCTTGACGATTCCTTAATCACTTTCCTCCTTTAAACCTCCCTTCCTCCTCAACATCCTTATTGATCAAAAATTTTCCTCATAAGCAGCTCATTTTTCCCCCAGCTCTAGGTAACTTTTTCCCTCGTGAGAACATAGTCTGGAGTGTTGCCGGGGCGGGGAACGTGTCTTTGAAGGCCTTTGTCTCTTGTTTTTTCGGGAAGAAACGGAGAGAGAAAGGGGAAGAGAAGAGGAGGAATAGAGGTAGGTTAGGAAAGAAGGGTGGAGCAGTAGAACAGGTAATTAAATTGGAAGAGGGGGTGAAGGTGGAGGGTTGGGGGTCGACACAAACTGAAGGGGTCGAGAAAAATACCTAGAGAGTATTTTCCGTGAGAGAGAGAGAGAGAGAGAGAGAGAGAGAGAGAGAGAGAGAGAGAGAGAGAGAGAGAGAGGGTGGGTTAGGTGGAGGGAAGGTAGGTAGAAGGGAGGGAGTGAGGGACAATTTGGAGGGCCCGGAGAGAAACACTGCTGGAGGAACGAAAAGACCCTTAAAGTGGATTTTTTCGGCTACAAGACTCCGGTTAAGGGAAGAATACGGAGATGAGGGCGTGGAAGAGGAAAAATGTGGAAATAGGAGGAGGAGGACAGAAAAAATAGAGAAACAAGAGAGAGGGAGAGGGGGGATTTAAGAGAGATGAGACTGGAAAGAAAAGGAATAAAGAGAGGAGGGAAGACAAAATGTAAATGAGAGAACCAGAGAGTAGTGGTAGCAGGAAGATCAAAAGGAAGAGAAGAAGGAAAAGAGGAGGAGGAAGTGTAAAAAAGACGATGTAGTAGTAGTAGTAGTAGTAGTAGTAGTAGCTGTAGTAGCAGGAGGAGTGACTAGAACAAGGAAATAGACAAGAAAGGGAAAAAAAAAAGAAACAGGTAGAAAAGAAAAGAGAGAGGAGAAGGAGGAGAAGGAGGAGGGAGGAGGAGGAGATGAATAGTAGCAGCAGCAGAAACAACAAGAATAAATAGAACAACAACAAAGCGATATACAAGAAAAATGAAAGAGAAGAGAAACAGAAAGAAGAGAGAGAGACAAAAAAAAAAAAAAGAGGAGGAGGAGGAGGAGGAGGAGGAGGAGGAAGAAGAGGAGGTCCAGGAATGCTAGGAATTCAAGAGTAAGCCAAACGACGTGAAAATTGTGGGTAGTCTCGCCAGGATTTTGAGTCTTCCACAAGCAAACTTCACCCAATCAAGGACAAGTGAAGGAATTTGGTGGCGTCTGAGCCTTTATTAGGGCTGGACCGAGTTTACCTGCACACTACCTGAGGGGCGTCTCCTGCAGGCCCCGCTGGTTCCCTTTTCTGGGCAGGATGAAGAGGAGGATTGTGGGACTTTTTTGTGTGTGTGTGTTTGGGTGATGGGTGATGGGCAGTGAGGATGTGTGTGTGTGTGTGTGTGTGTGTGTGTGTGTGTAGGGGAGGGGAGTGAGAGAGGGGCGTGGTGTGTGTGTGTGTGTGTGTGTGTGTGTGTGTGTGTGTGTGTGTGTGTGTGTGTGTGTGTGTGTGTGTGTGTAGTGGAGGGAGTGAGAAAGGGACGTGGTGTGTGTGTGTGTATGTGTGTGTGTGTGTGTATCTGCTCAGTTTATGTTATTTATATAAGATTTATATAAGGTTTTAGGGGTCGTCTTCTCCTTCTCCCTCCTCCTCCTCCTCCTCCTCCTCCTCCTCCTCCTCCTCCTCCTCCTCCTCCTCCTCCTCCTCCTCCTCCTTCTCCTCTTCCTCCTCCTTATCAACCTCAACATTCATTATTAAGCTACTTGAGCACTGGTGAGTTAATTGGTTTGTCGTGTGGAAGATCTCTCTCTCTCTCTCACTCTCTCTCTCTCTCTCTCTCTCTCTCTCTCTCTCTCTCTCTCTCTCTCCTCTCTCTCTCTCTCTCTCTCTCTCTCTCTCATCCCCTAACATGCATTCACTATCTTTTCACTATATCTTTCTCTCCACCTTGCAAATATATCACCTGAGGAAGAAGAAAAAGAATAAGGAGGAGGAGGAGGAGGAGGAGGGAGGAGGAGGAGGAGGAGGAGGAGGAGGGATGAGGAATTAGAGGAGGAAGGAGGGACACCGCCTCAGTAAATCCATTCTTACTTGGGTCATTACCTCCCTCGCAGGATTCCCCAATTAACCTGCGCTCCGGCCAGAACAGCGGGGCTCGCGGCGTTATGACCCCTCATAAAAGAGTCATGGAAATTGGGATCAGATGGGGAGGACTAGAGGGCAGGGGAGAGCAAGACAGGGAAAGACATGGCAAGGCAGGGTAAGACGAGGTGATGCAGGGTGAGGTAGAGCAAGTCAGGATAAGGCAGAGCAGAGAGAAGGGAAGGGGAGGGTAAGATAGGATGAGGTAAGAAGCTGAGCAGGGCAGGTCAGGGGAAGACAGGGCGAGGCGGGACAAAACAAGACGAGGCAGGATGATATACGAAGAGAGGAGATTGCAATGATTAGGTGAAGGAAAGGAATAGAGGGAAGAAGGGAGAAACTGACTATATTACTTAAACATACAAACGAACACCCATACACTGTTACTATACACATTTGCTTAATCACAAACGCTATAGGAACACAATAACAAATGAAAATACAAGAACCCATTAGGCCTACACGTGACAGTCCCAGTATCCTAGCATAAAACACACCCACCAAACACACGCATCCCTATCCATACATTTGACCTTTTAAACCTTATTGACTCGACACTAACAACCCAAGCAAAGATGAAGAACACGAAGTCGCAAAAGAGAGAGAGACGAGCAGGAACAAGAGAGAGATGTTGGTGGGTTAGTGGAGTAGGTGAGGACAGTGTTGGAGGAAGGGGATGGAGGGATGGACGGATGGTGGGAAGGGAGGAAGTAGAGGGAGGAGTGGAGGGAAGGAAGGGAGTGGAGGGGGGTGGAGGAAAGGGAGAGGCCATAGTTTACAGGTGCGTCCCTCTCATTACGCACTCAAACAAGAAATTTGATTTATGTGTTGTTAGGGTGGATGGGAACTCTATTATAGCAGAGAGAGAGAGAGAGAGAGAGAGAGAGAGAGAGAGAGAGAGAGAGAGAGAGAGAGAGAGAGAGAGATACCTCTCCTTTTCCCTTCCCCCTTACATTTTCCTTCAATATTTCCTTTTCCTCCTCCTCCTTTCCTTGTTCCCTCTCCCTTTCCCTGGCCAAACACTTCCCACGGTCGGCTAGAGAGAGAGAGAGAGAGAGAGAGAGAGAGAGAGAGAGAGAGAGAGAGAGAGAGAGAGATACCCGCCTGTCAAGAGGTGAGAAAATTGGGAGGTGATGCTGCTCTCCACCGCCCTGGCCCGGCGCCCAATTGGATTTCTGAGGCAATGGAGGTGTTGGAGGGAAGGGGGAGGGGAGGGGAAGGGGTAGAGGGAAAAGGGAAAGGAATGGCAAGGGGAAAGAAGACGAGAAAGCTGGTCACTCTTATCCCCTTGCAATAGATATTCTGTGTGTGTGTGTGTGTGTGTGTGTGTGTGTGTGTGTGTGTGTGTGTGTGTAGTGTTCCTTATGTTCTAATGCTTGTTTTGTGTTTAGCTATTACTCTTCTAGATGACGTTATTTTATTTCTTTTTTTTTTATTTAAGTTGGACAAAAAAAAAAGAAAAGAAAACGAGATTGTAATCTTTTGTGATACTTGTGATTTGGTCAATAAACTACTACTACTACTATTACTACTACTATTACTATTATTACTACTATTACTACTATTACTACTACTATTATACATTCAAGCATACATTTTACCTAGGATTTGATGTAATGTAATGTATTTTTCCACGTATGTACATGCTATTTAATTTTCCTTTTACTCTTCCTTCCTCTCCTTCACTTTTCTTTTTCTTTTTTTTTTTCTCTTCATCATCAAGTTTATTTTTTTTATTCTTACTTTTCTTGTTCTTCACTTTTTTCTTCGTTTCTCTTCTCGTGTTGTTGTTATTTTCGCGTCCCCAGCTCGTCCGTACCTGTATTTATTATTTCATAGTATTTATTATTTCATAGTATAGCAAGTTAATGTAACGTTATGCATTTTCTGCCTCGTGACCTTTTTTTTTTGTCTTCATTTTTAATCCTGTCTGTTTTGTGGAGTGGCGAGTGGCGAGTGGCGGAGGTTTTTCTAAATGTTATGTGTTATATTTGTTCAGTTCGTTCTCGATTTGTATTATTCATGCCTTGTTTGTGTTTCACTTTGTTATCTTTGTTTATATTTTCTTTGCTCTTTTCATTTT
>NC_087159.1:3232500-3235000 GCF_035594125.1 Scylla paramamosain | reverse complement strand
GTTGTTACCTGTGCTGTGGCCGTTACACCTGCTTTATGATGACTATTTTGGACTACATTATCATTTGTGTTGTGCCGGTAACTTTTCCAGCACGGCCTCACAAAACACACCCTTTCGCCGTATTCATAACATTTCGTGCTGGCGTCTGGCAATATTCACAACAGTAAACAACATATTTTGCTGAGTTTATTTCAATGTTTCACCCCTCCAGTAGCTTGTTGGTCTTTGCAGTATTTTTGTGCTTACATAATTCTTTGAGTTACTCCAGTTTTGTAACACTTGTCTCTCCTTTCCCTCAGGTATGTTTGGGACGGCGCGGCGCAGGGCACAGGGTCCACCCGGCAGGGAAGGTAAAGTTTTGAGGCTGAAACTTCTCGATGCCGGCGATGTCAGATAAGTGTTGCGCGGGGAAGAAGCCAGCGTGGAATTTAGATCGGAGTATTTCTGTGTCTGCAAAATGTTGCGGACTTTAGGAAAGCGGCGTCACATAATTCAGATAAGTTCCGCGGCCTCAGGAACGTGTTTCAGATCAGGACGGCGATTGTGGGCGCCGCGACGATCCCGGCGGCGTGAGGTGCGCCAAGGTACTTACAAGGCAGCCTGTTCTCTCCCTCGGCTTGGTGCCTGTACCGCTCTCACCGCAGTGGTGGAGCCGCGGATCCTTCCATCAGGCAGCGCTTACCTCTCTGATACACGAACGTATTATTTTCACTAATGAATTCGAGTATTAATAATCTTTTTTAATTAAATGTAAGTAATTAGCTTGAAGAGTCATCAATTCCCTTATTAATTTAATTTATTAGGTATGAATTTAATATTATTTAGTATGTCGGGCACTGAGTGTCGCTGAGGGCCTGGCATTTGCCGGCGGTGGCGTGTCGCTGAGCCTGCAGGCCTGCACGGCTGTGAGGAACCGCGGCAGTGTTGCCATGCATATCACCACCACCACCACTACCATTACCACCACTATCATTTTTCTTCTTATTATTATCTTTATTTCCCCCGAACAAAAGAACAAAACAGAGAAAAGAGCCTGACAATTCAATTCTTTCCATTTTATCTTTACTGTTTTTTCTCTTCCTCTCTTCTACGCCACGTTGCATGCGCGCCGGGAAGAGAAACCTCGCAATGTATGGACGAAAATTATTACCTAGAGCCTCAGTAAGTGCGACGGCGGCGGCTCCTAAGTGCGCTGATCCGGGGTGGTGGCGGAGAGAGAGTGGGAGGTAGTGGTGGTGGTGGAAGGTAGTGGTGGTGGTAGTGGCTGCGGTGCTTGTGTTGCGAGAAAGAATAAAGGAACCTGCGTGAGTGTTGGTGACTTGTATGTGTGTGTGTGTGTGTGTGTGTTGCCGTGTGACTAGTTTTTCCTTGCAACATAATATCACCAAGCCTAAGCCATTGTTCCTGTATTTACTTTCACACACTTTATTGGGGTAAAGAGGCAGTTTCTCAGTGTGAATAACCCATTGTTCCTCGGAAATTAGTATCTGCTCTCCACGCACATACGTACATACACACACACACACACACACACACACACACACACACACAAAGCCGAGTAGGAGCCAACCACCACCACCACCACCACCACCACCACCAGTACCACCAGCCAAGTTTCAGTTTACTTTTGCCTACTTTCTTTTCGTTTCTTCTTTCTCTCCTTCGCCGGTCCCAAGTTGAATTATTAGGCAAGGATTATGTGGAAGGAATTTTTGGTGAAGTTGTAGGATGTTTGATGATTAAGTGTGGGGGCGTTAAGGGAATTGATGCTAGATTTAATTCCGGGTAGAGAGTTTCAGTGCTTGGTTTTATAATTTGTCGATTTTTTTTTTTTTTTCTCCAAACCCGCGTTGAGTTTTATGAGAGGCAAGGTTATATGGAAGTGTGTAGGTAATGGTCGAATGTTTAATGCCGAGTGTGTAATGTCAAGGGAACTTTCCAGCATTTTATTTATTCATGGGCAAAATTTTCACTGCTTCATTTCACGGACCTTTGTTTTTCGTGCCTTCCAAGTTGAATTATATTGCTAACCATATATTGAGAGGTTTTTGGCG
Source organism: Scylla paramamosain (assembly GCF_035594125.1). Classification (NCBI taxonomy): domain Eukaryota; kingdom Metazoa; phylum Arthropoda; class Malacostraca; order Decapoda; family Portunidae; genus Scylla; species Scylla paramamosain. Next base: position 3,232,946 of record NC_087159.1, on the reverse strand, counting down.
ATGCAGAACGTTGAATGCCAAGAGAGTAATGTCAAATGAATATTAAACTTGTAACCTTAAAAACTTTTCTCATCAGGACTATTTTTCAATACAGATATGACGAGTTAGATATTTTTCCTATTGGCTATATAGAATCCTTGCCAACAGCTACTATTTCAAAGCCTTTCCGCATCAGAACCATTTTTCAAGGGCTAGAGAGTTGATAAGTCAGGTGTTTTTTTTTCTTTTTTCCAATTCCTGATTCAGACTCCAAGCTAAACTATCACTAGGATCCTGAAAACACTATGGAAAGCCCCAGTACTTTCCATGAGAACCAGCTGAAGGTAATGGAGGGAACACGCACATATGCTTAAGAATACGTGCCAAAGACAAGGGAGTGCAATAAGAAACGATACGGAAAGCTTTTGTCTGTGCTCGAATATTTAATAGCGAGCGTGTGATGTCAA
>NC_087159.1:3222500-3227500 GCF_035594125.1 Scylla paramamosain | reverse complement strand
TTCCTTTCTTCACTCTCCTCTCCTCTCTCCTTTCCTCTCGTTTCTCTTCGCCACTCCTAACACACATGTCTCTGCTTCTAATTTCGGATCCGGATGCGCGGGAGTGGATCCAAAAGTTAGCCTCCAATAGTTTCCTTGTCCTCCTTTGTGTTATTCGGATTTTTTTCTTCCTTTTGTCCTTCTCCTTTTATCTTGAAATTGATTCCCTTGTCTTCTCTTTCTTGTCGTTTTTCCCTCGTTTCTTGCTTCGTTTGATTTTTTGTTCGTTTTTTTCTTATTCATGATTTTGTTTCTTGTTTGTTTTCACGTTGTTTGTATTTCTTATGCCTGCGTGTTAGTTTTAATTTGGTATACCTTTTATTACTTGTTTGTTTGTTTGTTTTGTTTGTTTTCTTCTAGGTAATTGAATATTCTAAACAAATAACTTCATCATTCTCTCCATTTCATTGTTCTCCTCTTATTCTTCTTTTTTTTTTATCTTTTATGTTATTTAATTCCCTTATTTTTTTGTTTTTGTTATCTGTATAAGTAACTTTCATAAATATATAACGTCTTTCTTTCTTTCTTTTTTTTTTCATTTCTCCGTCATTTCCCTTCGTTCCTTTGCATATTTCCGACAGATGCTTGACAAACAGCGCCACCGCCTTTGACTTTCGCCCCTTCAATGGCATTTCAGTTCTGAGCCCTCATGCAATCACTCGTTTATTTATGGCAGTCTTCTTCAAGCGCTGCCAAAGTCTCTTACAGGCACACAAGAATTCCCTCCACTTATCTCCTCTAACCAACCCTCTTACACTTTTCTTTAATTACTTTTCACTTGAGCGTTTTTCTATGTTTTCTTTTTATTTTACCTGCTTTCCTTCATAATATCCAACTACCTGTGCTTTTCATCTACTCCTCTTTTTTTTTTTTTTTATCTTCGTGTTTTTTTTCCCGTAACTTTCATCCGCCTTCCAAGCTAATTCTTGTTTTTACCTTCCCCTTTGATTTCGCTTTCCCAGACTGATTTTTCTTTCCCCCCATCTTTATTATTTATTTTTTCGTTCGTTTCGCTTAGGTACTTTCTTTCTTTCCTTCCTTCTTTCTTTCTTTCTTTATTTATTTCTTTCTTTATTTATTTCTTTCCTTTTCCTCTCTGCTCTTCGTCGTCGTCATTTTTTTTTTTTCGGCATTGATTCCGACGCACCACCGCCGGCATTTGTCTGACATTTGGAAGGCGGGCCGACATGTATGCCGAGGCACGAGTTTTAAATATTAAATGAGGCAGGGAGAGAAGGGGAGGCGGAGGAGACAAATGATTATGTTGGGAGGAGAGAGAGAGAGAGAGAGAGAGAGAGAGAGAGAGAGAGAGAGAGAGAGAGAGAGAGAGAGAGAGAGAGAGAGAGAGAGAGAGAGAGAGAGAGAGAGAGAGAATGGGTGTGTGTTCTGTCATTAGAAAGTTGAGAATACACACACAAACACACACACACACACACACACACACACACAGAGAGAGAGAGAGAGAGAGAGAGAGAGAGAGAGAGAGAGAGAGAGAGAGAGAGAGAGAGAGAGAGAGAGAGAGAGAGAGCCATCGCGAGGAAATAGAGAAAAGAGCAAGAATGTGCTGAATAATAGAGGCTCCGTGAATGGTTAACACTCGAATTAGGAACAATTAACACTGCATGGAAGAGGAGGAGGAGGAGGAGGAGGAGGAGGAGGATAGGATAGCACTGTGTGTGTGTGTGTGTGTGTGTGTGTTTGTGTGTGTGAACGTATTAACTTATAATGCATGGGAAGACGCGGCTTTTTATTTCCGTGAATATTTTAACCCAAAAGGAGCGATTTATATGAAAAACTAAAGAAAGCAGATCCGATGTGTGTAAATGATTCAGAGAGAGAGAGAGAGAGAGAGAGAGAGAGAGAGAGAGAGAGAGAGAGAGAGGCACATTAAGGTAAGCTCCCCACGCAAGAGTGTTACCCGTTGGGACGAGATGAGAGAAGGGGAGGGGGAGGATTTACCCATAAAGGGCCTCTTTACCTCTGTGCCTCCCATAGCCGTTAATGGGGACGTGATGTATGGTGATATTCTTCGCGGCGCAGGGGAAAGAAGGCTCTGGAGGAGGAGGAGGAGGAGGAGGAGGAGGAGGCCGCCTGGTATCCTCTCCTCCATTGAAGGTAAATAGACGGTAGATACCTGTGTGGTAAAAGAGATTTTTTTTTTTTTGTGAGTAGAGAAAAAAATCTGTGTTGAAGGAAATAATAGGATTAATACTCCCTCCTACTGGTTGTGTGTGTGTGTGTGTCTGTGTGTGTAGGCTGACTCAGTGCATAAAGTACTTAGGCTTTGCAATTACCTGCCGCTCTTTGAAGTCGTTAAGTATTTTTTTTACCTTATATAAACTGATTAATTTCCTTTGAGGCTTTCGGTCCCGAGGCTGTAGCGACCCGTGCTTGCTCATTACTCTGCTGGCTGACTGACTGACTGACTGACTCGCTCCTTCACTCACTGATTCACTGATCGTCGCCTGGAGCTGCCCGCGGTACTCCCCCTACTTGTGTTTTGTTTAGACTTATATACTGACTCTCGATCACCACAAATTTAGTCTTTCATCACATCACTTTGATATCTCCTTTATTCCTTATTCTAGTCCAGTCCCTCCTTGCTATCTTCGTCTCCTCTCTTTTCTCCACCTCTTTTCCTCTCTCTCATCACCTCCCCCCGCTAACTCCTCACCCACCGCAGCAGCTCACGTCACTTCCCAGAACACTCGACCGAAACGCCGCTCTCAAGCCGATTACGAGAATGAACGCTGAAAGAAGGAAAGAAAGCCATTGAATACACTACGAGCACGATGCCACGATACCTCCTTTTTGTAGCGTGCCCCGTGTTTCCCTTAACGTTGTGAGGTGACCGGTGTTGATGGTCTGGTGATGGGTGAGACAGTGAGGGGAAGCGTGAGAAGGCTGGAAATTGGACTGGTGAGGGAAAGAGGGAGAGCATGTACCTATTTTGTTTTTCAGGCACAACTTCCCTCGAATTAAGCTTTCCTGCTCTTCCTCTGACATTGCCTGCAGTGCCACGAGTTTCATCTCACGCTCCTCCCTTCGTCCTTGCTCAAAGTGGTGCGGCCAAACCACCTCAGCGACCCCGGCAGCGCCTGATCAGTTATGCCGTCAGTAGGCAGGACCGTGGCTCTCTGGGGTCCTTCTACACACACACACACATACACACACACACTTCAAGGTGGACACACGCTTACTGCATCAGAAGTTGAGAGGAACCAGACTCACTTGACAGTCCTGAATTCCCGCCCCGGAGATCTACTTAAGGGCCTGCCGTGTCCCGTGATCCGCCGGAGAGACCAAACACCACATCATCCAGCAGACAGATTTCTAACCTTCACTTAAGGCATCTGGCAGGCGTTAGGCGGCACTGCAAAGAGCGGCGGCGGTAATTGTAGATCGCTGCTGGCCGGTTGACCTTCTCAGTGTGGGGGAACGAGCAACAGAGTGAAGTAAGGCTGAAGTAACAGCGGAGTGTGTGACAGCGAAACACTTGTGAACCTAAACTTCTTCGCATAATAATAGTGCGCGGGGCCTCCGATCCTGAAGAAGGCGTCAATGTTTAATGCGGCGATGTTTCTTTTAACCTAGTCCAGTATTTTCTTTCTTCTTTAACGCGATTCTTTAGAGAACTTTCAATTTACCTTTTTGAACGTAATTGTACAGACGGAAGCGTATTGACTAGTGTTGTGTGTTTCGTCCCACTAACGGTCTGCTTCTCGCGCATCAACTAATTAATCCGACTTGTTTTTTTGAGCTTAAATTACCAAGCGTGGCTGTGTAATGGACGGGGCAGTGGCTGTAATGAAGGGAATGGGAGGGAGGGCATGCAGGAAGGGAGAGAAAGGGGAGAAGGGACAAGCCAGACAAACTGAATGTAACTACTTGTGTTAGAGAGAAAGAGAGAGAGAAAGAGAGAGCATGTGTGTGTGTGTGTTTCTTGATATTATACTCAGTGAATTGTACAACACTCGTAATGGTAAAATGATATTGTATTATGTGTGTGTGTGTGTGTGTGTGTGTGTGTGTGTGTGTGTGTGTGTGTGTGTGTGTGTGTGGTGTACCTTCCTACACACACACACACATACACACACACGTACGCACTAACAATAGCTCCCTGATCTATAATTACACGCACGGTCCTCTGAGGGGTGCTGGCGGAGTATTAATATTATTCACTAGCGAGGAACAAAGATTGACAGCACCGTCTGGATTAGCGGCTCCCTCCACGCCCCCTCAACGCCCCCCGCGCGATCGATGGGGCGACGCAGAGGACCTTGTGGGGGTGCAGGGGGGCGGAAGGGTGGCATGGAGGGGCGTGGTGGCGAGGGTGGGTCGGAATTGGTGGTGACGGTGGTGGTTTGAGAAGAAACTTAACATTCCAGCATCCTGTGTGACCGTCTCTGAGTTTTGGTGAATGCTCAGAAGTTTCGTCTTAACGTGCGTTTTAAGGTTTCTTTTTTCACATTACAGGGACGTGTCTGCAGAGTTTTAGCAGTAGCATTTTTAAAAGTTTAATGTATTCTCTCCTTCCTCCTCCTTCTCCTCCTCCTCGTCTACGGACATAAGAAAACGGAGAACGAGAGAGAGAGAGAGAGAGAGAGAGAGAGAGAGAGAGAGAGAGAGAGAGAGAGAGAGAGAGAGAAGAGAATATCTACTTAAAAGATTTTTCCTCGCCTCGAACCAGACACTTGGGTGGTTTATACTTTTTTCCTTTCTTTTTTCTTCTTTTCTTTCTTTTTTTTTTTTTTTCGTTGTCGTGGTTTTCAGAAATATCAACTTACACCGTCGGCGAGATAATGATAAGTTGTTGATGTGCGCTTGGCAGGAACAAAAGGACGCATTGCATAATCATAGCAAGAGAGAGAGAGAGAGAGAGAGAGAGAGAGAGAGAGAGAGAGAGAGAGAGAGAGAAACAAAACTAGTCGGAATAGGAATATTAGAAAGACTTAACTTGA
>NC_087159.1:3200000-3212500 GCF_035594125.1 Scylla paramamosain | reverse complement strand
GTGGAAATATAGTATGGTGGAATGGTAAATTGATAGTGAGAGAGAGAGAGAGAGAGAGAGAGAGAGAGAGAGAGAGAGAGAGAGAGAGAGAGAGAGAGAGAGAGAGTATATTGCATTACCATATAAAACTCGTGAAAAGGGCAATTCAGTGTTGTGTACAAATTATTTATAATGCAGAAAAACATAAATACATAAATAACATTAAAAAAATCTTATAATTGGTACGGAAACAACCCATTAATGAACACACACAAAGGAAACAACAACAAAAAAACATTTATAATTAAACAGAATAAAAATGACGTTAAACAAAAAAAAAAAAAGAAAAAAATGAATAAAAAAACTCATTGAGCGAAGTGAAAGCGAATGAAACCTCGAATGTGTGAGAGTGTGAGCGAGAGAGAGAGAGAGAGAGAGAGAGAGAGAGAGAGAGAGAGAGAGAGAGAGAGAGAGAGAGAGATAAATTGAAACCGGAGCGAAATTTATGACCGGAGAGAATTAGAAACCGAAAGAAAGACATAAATCAGGAAGAAAAAATCATCTTCCCTAACAATAATTTCCTCGGGACAGGTAATTAGTCCTTTTAGGGAGAAGCCACGTGGAGCAAAATGAGGAATAGATACTTTCACAGGAATTCTGAAGCTGGTGAAGGCGGGAAGGGGGAAAAAATAAGTCAGAAAATAAGAAAAATAATTAGCCTTGCCTTTGATGGAGGAAAGACTCGGTGCACTTGGTATATTTCAGTCCCGCCACGTGAGGAGATGATTGTGATAAAAATGATGATAAGATTTTTACCTCTATTAGCTTTCCTTTCTTGTTGCTGAGAATACCTGGAAGTTGCGTACAGCTTGCTGGAGATATTTAATGATACTTTTCTCTTTTGGTAGTTTTAAGTTGGGTTAGGAAAGGTTAGGGAAGGTTATTTTTTGGGGAGGTAGGTGAGGTTAGGTTAAGGTTCTTTTTAGGATTGGTTAGGTTATGTTAGCTTGTACACGTTCCGATGACTGTCAGTATCTGTTAGTTTCAAGTTAGGTTAGGTTTTAAGTTAGGTTATGTTACGTTAGGTTAAGTTTGGTGAAGTCACATTAGCTGAAGTAAATCATCGAATGGATGTCTCTGATTCGCTGTTCTAGTTTACATCGAAGCGTTTTTCATAACTTTCTTGTTTCCTCCCTTGATTGATGTTGTGTTGAGGTGATGCCCTTCCGTGCTGTGGAGGCGTTCTCTTTACATTCTGTCCTCTTATATAATGGTGTGTGTGTGTGTGTGTGTGTGTGTGTGTGTGTGTGCGTGTGCGTGTGCGTGTGCTTGCGTGCGTGTGCTTTTACAACACCCACGTTTTCTCCAATAAAAGATTCTTCCCGTTGTTCCCCATCTCCTCCTCCTCCTTCTCCTCCTCCTCCTCTGCAGCCATAAACGTTACCTCCTCTCCTCCTATCCTTGTCTTCCTCCCTTTTTTCCTCCGAGTTTTTCCCCCTTCCTTCGTTACCTTTCCTTGTCTCTCGCGCTATATATTTTTTTCTCCTTCCTACATATTCTTTTTCATGCTATTTTCTTTTTTTATCCTATTCTCTTGCAATTCTCCTCTTTTTATTCTCCCTTTTTTGTTTCGTCTCTTTGTCTTTTCGTGTCTGATCATAAATTTATTTTGTTAAGTTCTTTTTTTATTTCTCTTAAATGTTTTTTTGTGTTCCTCAGTTCCTTTACGGCTCTTCACTTCTTTATTTATTTATTCTCCTCCTCCTCCTCCTCCTCCTCCTCCTCCTCCTCCTCCTCCTCCCTCATTCTCCGTAATTGGTGGAGGGAGAATGGAGGGAAAATTGGACATAAAAGCTAACAGAAAGAGAAAATAAGAGTATAGCAAGTAGTAAAGATGAATAAAAAGACGTGTGAAGAGAGAGAGAGAAAAAAAATAAAGAAGTAAGTGTATTTAACTTCAGAAGAGGAGGGATAGGAAGAAAATAGAATGAAGGAAAGACGAAGGAAAGAACGAAGAGTATTTAGGTAGGGAAGGGGAGAGAAAGTAAGGAAATGGTAGGAGCAAAGAGTATTTATAGAGAGAAGAGGAGGGAAAGGAAGGAAAGAAGGAAGGAAGAGGGAGGGAGGAATTAAGTCTCCAAATTTTAGTAAGGATGATACGAAGGAGAGAAAAGAGAAAAAAGGAATGCAGAGGAAAATGAGAATAGATGAAGGAAACGAGAATAAGAGCAGGAGGAAGAGAGGTGCATGGGGAGAGATGGGAGGAAAAGGGAGGTAGAGAGGGATGAAGGGAAGAGGAAGGAAAGGGTATACATAGAGAGGAGTGAATGAATATGATAAATAGGGAGAGCTAGGGAGAAGGTAAGAAATATGGTAATAGGAGAGTGATAGAAAAACACAGATAGAAAGAAATACAAAAAAAGGAAGGTAAATAAGAAGGAATTAAAGGAGGAAGGAAGAAGATAAGGAAAGAAGGAGGAATAAGAAAGGAGAAAAGAAGGTAGATAGCAAAGAAAGATGGAACAGGAAGACAGATAAGACTGGATAAAAATAAGAAGAAAGTAGATAGGTAGAAGTAGATGAAAACACTGTCAATGAAGAGGAAGACGAATAGAAATACAGGAAAAAAGAAAAAAAGTAGATAAGAATAAATGAAAGGAACAAGACAATACTAGATAAGGGAGAATGGAGCGAAGAAAGAGAGGAAAATTGGAGGGGATGGAGAGAAGAGGAGGGTAGATAAGGAGATATGGCTGGGGAAGGGGGTAAGGAGGGGGATGATAAAGAGAGGGCGAGGCTAAGGAGAACCAAAGTGCTGAAGTTTGACCGTTTCCTGAGACGATGTTTTTATCACGTGAATTTTGAGCTTTGAGAGGGGGAGGAAGAGGAGGAAGGAGGAGGAGAGAAAGAAGAAGAGGAAGAACTAGAGGAAGAGGAGAGTTAGGAAGAAGAAGAAGAGGAGGAGGAGGACATACCAGCACTAACTCTCCATTAGCACACACACACACACACACACACACACACACACACACACACACACACACACACACACACACACACACACACACACACACACACCAATTTACCACATACATGCACGCACCATTCAATTAAAACAAGACTCCACCTCCTCCACCTCCACACACACACACACACACACACACACACACACACACACACACACACACACACACACACACACACACTAAGGAATTTATCAGCGCGGGACTGGCAGATGGTTCAATACAGTTAGCTTCACCGGATGCTGCATTCCCAGATTCCCAGAAATAGCGATTCCCGTTCCCAGATAGTGTCGGAGCCTTCGTAATCCCTGCCAAGCCCTCTGTCGCCCGCGCCGCCAAGTGTTCCTGAGAATGGGAATGGGAATCGACCTGCGCGGTAATTGTGTTTTGAGTTCTTAAGTGAGAGGAGAGGAATTGCTGAGAGGAAGTGAAGGTGGGACGGATACACGAGACTGAGTTGTGGTGAGAGAGAGAGAGAGAGAGAGAGAGAGAGAGAGAGAGAGAGAGAGAGAGAGAGAGAGAGAGAGAGAGATTTCATTGTTATGTTTATCTTTATAACTTTGTGAAATTTTGTCTTGTGGATGAAATAGTAGTAGTAGTAGTAGTAGTAGTAGTAGTAGTAGTAGTAGTAGTAGTAGTAGTAGTAGTAACACTTTTCACACAGATAATAAGAATAGTAATAGTAATAATAGCAAAATAGGAATTATAATGATGTTAATAATAGTAATAATAATAATAATAATAATAATAATAATAATAATAATAATAATAATAATAATAATAATCACAGTAATGGAAATAAATGTATATGCACGCCAGTAATAATTGCTAATACCCGGATTTAGTGTGCGTGCATTTGTATATGTGTATGTATGTGTGTATGTATCTATGTATATATGTGTGTGTGCCCGCGCGCGTAACGTTAAATACACACACAAGTTCATAAGGGAATACAGCAGGAAACACAGCAATATTTTCCCGCGCCGCAACACAGCCGCGGTAATCCGGGAACAGAATAACAAAAATATTTAATGCAGCGCGACCCGGACGTGGCCGAGGGAGAGAAAAGAAGGACACGTTAAAAAAAGAAAAAAAGTGACAACACCCAAACCAAGAGAGAGAGAGAGAGAGAGAGAGAGAGAGAGAGAGAGAGAGAGAGAGAGAGAGAGAGAGAGAGAGAGAGAGAGAGAGAGAGAGAAACAAAGAAAAGTAGAATAAAAAAAAAACAAGGACAAACCAACTTAACCCCCCCAAAAAAAAAATCCAAACTGAAAGAGTAGGAAAAAAAAAGAGTAAAATAGGAATAAATGTGTAATTGTTACATTTAGTGGGCATTAAAAAGGAGAACATACCGTGGTTAGTGTGGTGGGGAGGTCAAATTATTCAGAATTAATGGCTGGGCTGGCTTTTGGTTGCCTTGGCGGGGCGAACCTCAAGACGTTTGCTGTGTTTCATTAACGTATTGGACTGAGGGAACACCTAAAGTTTGGGGAGTGAATTCTTGCTGTCTCACTTGATACGATTCCCTCGGTGCTAATAAGTGTTCGTCTTTACTTACACATGAACAGTTGGCCAAAGTATTGATGTGGTATTATATAGAATGTTTTAATAGTATTGTCTACCACATATCACATCGCCAGTTCTTGTATTTTATGAGGGAGTTCTTATACCATTCAATTATACAATTTTTTTTTTCTTCGTGTAGTCACAATTTAGTAGAATAGAGAAAATATAGCTACAATTGCGGAGGCTAAGTAACAGCATAGGATTCTTTTAACCTTCATTGAAAAAAGTATCGTAAATTTGATGTGGTCTTTATGTGATGTTTGGAGTAAAAATTAAACATGCCTTGATAGTAATGAGGGGGTTAAATATAGAGTAGTTTTATCATTTCTTACGTTCATTTTTGTGTGGATTATAGTCCTGAAATTCACTTGAACTTTGTGGCATGACTTCTTGGGATAGCCATGCATGTCAGCAAATTAGATTAACCACAATGATTTTTTTTTTCCTGTATGCATTATGTGTATAAGTGTACTTCGGCATGCAGGAAAGTGTTAAGTAATGCATTATTCCGCGTATTTTCAGTGTATGGTCGGTGTATTTTTTTCAAGTGTATTTTTCGGGGTGAGTTTGGGCAATAAATGAAAGAAAAAAAATGTTCGGTGTTATGACTCATGTTTGTGTTGTGTCGTGCTGGTGGTGGTGGTGGTGGTGGTGGTATAATTGTGGTAGTGGGGATGGTGGTGGTGGTGGTGGTGGTGGTGGTGGTTGTGTTGCGTGTATGGCGTTGTGGCGTGCGGGACTGTGTCATGATGGATTATTTGTATGTTATGGAGGGTGAGCTAGTGTGTCCGTCTGTCTGTCTGTCTGTCAGTCCGCCACTCCAACTCTCTCTCTCTCTCTCTCTCTCTCTCTCTCTCTCTCTCTCTCTCTCTCTCTCTCTCTCTCTCTCTCTCTCTCTCTCTCTCTCTCTCTCTAAGCTCATCTTAAAGGGGAAGCACACGACAAAATTGTACTTCCCGGAAATATAATAATATTCTAACTTGAGTGTGGAGCAAGTTACCTGAGAGGCGGAGACTGGAGTGGCGGTGGCGGTGGTGGTGGTGGTGGTGGTGGTGGTGACCGGTTTTATATATTCCTCCCTCTATTTCTATTTATATCACCGATCTTGTCTCGCCCAGTTGTTGGTAACGCGGTCGAAATGAACAGTAAAAGCCGCAGGAGGGAAGGTAAAGAAAGACCCTCGTGATAAAGCCCGGGCGAGGAAGAAATCTGGAGGGAGTAACTGGAACACATGAGACTACATTCCACTTCCAGTTAAAGTAAATTCTGGTGGCTGGGAGAAAAATAAATGGAGTATTTCAGAGCGGAGGAAGGGATGAGTGTAATAAAGAAGGCGGGAGAAAGTCGAGAAGCGGATGAGAGCGATAAACAGACGCGGCGGCCCACAAGTTTCTAAGTGATGGGGACGCGATGAAGTGTCGAGGACCACCTAATTAGCTTTCTCGTCCCGCCCGCGTCTCGGCCCCGCCCGGCAACCTGGCTTTGTCCGATCAGCCCTCCCTCCCAGCTAGCCAGCCAGCCAGACAGTCACTCCTCCGCGCAGTTCTCTATTAGCCAAGCCAGTCACACAGCCACCCTCTTGAGTCACTCGACCACTCTCCTCAGATATCCATCCAGCCATCCACACAGTTAAAGTCTTTTATCCACTACATCACACAGTTTCGTATCCACTCTAGCCACACATCCAGCCACTCAGTTAGCCAGCCAGCCACACCGCTACCAGTTTGCTACACAGCCAGTGAGCCACAGAGGCAGACACTAAACCAACCTGTTAGCTGCCTAGATACACACCCATCCCTGAATACAGACATCCAGCCATCTCATTCCTGCAGTGCCCCGGCCAGCGACCCTCCCATTTGGCCAGCCATCAGCCACTCGACCAGCCAGCAGCCGTCGTGGCCAAAATAGGAAAGCACAACAATAGTGCCATTCACGGCCAGGAAAACTTTTTGGTGCCCGCGATCCGGAAAATAGTGGAAACCGGAGCCAGCAGAGAGAGAGAGAGAGAGAGAGAGAGAGAGAGAGAGAGAGAGAGAGAGAGAGAGAGAGAGAGTGTAATGAACGTATACCGTAAAAGCATCCAAGGAAGAAGCAGTAGAAATTGAAGGGAAAGAAGGACGCAGCAAGGGGACGAGAACCAGGCAGTGAAATGTGAAATGAAAGTGAAGTGAAATGAAAGGGTGATAAGACGTAACGAAGTGAGGGTTGAGGACACGCTCATATAATATAATATAATATATATATATATATATATATATATATATATATATATATATATATATATATATATATATATATATATATATATATATATATATATATATATATATATGTATAAAGAAGGCAAAAGCAGCAAAACGTGACAGTGAAACTCAAGGCGACACGAAAGAGAAACTGTAAGAAGGTTTAAACAACACTGAAAGAGGAAGAAGTAGGAAAAAGAAGAAAATGTGGTAGGAAGGTGACAGCTGGGGTCCAACAAGTGTCAGAGGGGAAGGCGGTGCCACGGCCAGGCGCCACCGCCACTCCCTCTCCCCCACCCCTACCCCCGGGCCAGGCGTCACCACTCACCCGCACCCCGCACCCACCCGCCCTCTCACTCCCCAAGGCTGCTGCAGCTCACGAGGAGGAAAAAATAATGCTTGTCGTGTTATTCGTGTCATTTGCAGAATTACCAGTTTGACCTTGTTCTGTACACGTTGGTGGCTTGCCCTGGCGCTGTTCTGGGGCGCGGTGGTGAGGGCGCGCCGCTGAGGGCTTGGCGGCAGCGGCATTACTGTGGTGTGTCTGTTTGCTGCGTGGTTTGTGTTGTTTATATTAACGTAACCCTCGTCATCAGCTGTTTGCCTGTCCCGTCTCGTCCTCTACTCCCTTTGTCCCTCTTCCATTTATCGTCTCACATTACCTCTTCCCCCCTACACCCCCTTAACCCGGCACAGTGGTGGTGGTGGTGGTGGTGGTAGTGGTGGTCGTGTCCGCCTTGTATTCTCCCCGTCTCGTGCATTAGTACTGTTGTTCATGTTTATCTCAGTTTTCATATACTACATCCCGGCACTCTCTCTCTCTCTCTCTCTCTCTCTCTCTCTCTCTCTCTCTCTCTCTCTCTCTCTCTCTCTCTCTCTCTCTCTCTCTCTCTCTCTCAACCTCTTACCATTTCCTCTCCCAACTTTCCTTTCCTACTTCATCCTCACAACCAGCCCATTCTACACCTTCCTCTCACCTCCTCAACCTCACCACCTCCCCAGCCTCTCTCTCTCTCTCTCTCCTCAGCCTCTCCCTGTCTCCTCCCTAGAAAATACCCCACCTCCCAGCCTCCCACCACATCTCCACACCCTCTCCCTCTCACCTCGCAGCCTCTCCCTCTCCTCCCCTACCCCGTGCAGTCTGTCAGCTTGTGTCCCAGTGATGCACGAGCTCAGGGGTACGTCTCCAGTTTTACTAAGTGCTTGTTTATTATGCAAATACCCAACTGCCCAACCAGACCTCCATTTATTTCATCTGTCAGTGGGATTTGTCGTGCGTGGATGGGGTGTGTCGGTGGGAGAAGGGGAAGGAGGGGAAGGGGTTTGTGTGATGGGGGACTTGCAAGGGGGACATGGTGGTTCTCTTCCTCTTTCTCTTTCGCCGCCTTTGTCCCTCCTGCGGTCTCGGTGGACAGAGCGATTGATTAATATTCTTGTTCTTGTTTCAGGTGAGTGAGCCGCTGCAGTTGTGAAGAGTCGTGTGTGTGTGTGTGTGTGTGTGTGTGTGTGTGTGTGTGTGTGTGTGTGTGTGTGTGTGTGTGTGTGTGTCAAGACTTCATGACCTGTGGGCGCTACATTTGTGAGTATTGCACTTATTTATTTACTTATTTTATGTAAATACGTGTTTATTTGTGTCTGTCTCTCTCTCTCTCCTTCCTTCCCTCCTCGTCCCTCACCCTGACCTTTCCTACAACCCCAGTACCATCACCACCACGACCTCCTCCTGTGCCACATCTCCCCACCACATCACTATCACACATCATACTCGACCCCTTCACCTTCCCCTCCCGGTTCCTCCCGCTACCCCCCTCCTCCCTCTCTCCCCGTCAGCAGTCAAACAGTAGTTAGTCTGCAAGAGAAGTTGCAGTTTGTATTCAACAGAGGGACTGATTCTAGTAAGTCTGCGCCTCCCATTTAGCGGCTCAGTCACGTCACATCAGTCACCAGTCATTTTTATCAGTCAGGTGGGGAGTCAGAGTCACTGTCCTTTTCCTCCTCCTCCTCCTCCTCCTCAGCCTTTTTCCTTCTTCTTCTCTTTTTCTTCCGCTTTTCCATTTTCTTTCCATCTTCATCTCTTTTTTTTTTTTGGCTTTGTTTTATTTTTTCTTTGTTGTTGTTGTTGTTGTTGTTGTTGTTGTTGTTGTTGTTCTCATCCTTATCCTCCTATTCCTCCTCTCTCCTCTCCTCCTCTTCCTCCTTTTTTCCCACCTTTTTCCACTTTTTTTTCTCTTTCTCCTCCTACTCTTCCTTGCAATATAATATTACACACACACACACACACACACACACACACACACACACACACACAGGGAGGTATGCAGGCAAGAAATATAAATAACTGGAATCCTTCTATAAGTTATGTACTTTTTCCCTTCAAACTTTGTCTTGTGGAAACTTTTTAATAACATGAAACGAGGAAAAAAAAAAAAAAGAAGTGAGGGGGTAGTATGAAAAAGCGGCCGAAGAAGAAGAAGAAGAAGAAGAAGAAGAAGAAGAAGAAGAGAGGAATAATGAATGAAGGAAGACAAAAATAAATAAAGGAAAAAATAGGGAACGAAGAAGGGAAAGTAAAAACAACCGAATAAAAAAAAATATGTAAGAGAAAGAAATATAAAAAAAGAAGAAAAGAAATAAAAGACGAACTAGAAAATAACAGGAAGGGGAAAAAAAGAAGGAAAAAATAATTCAGAGTCCAGCTGAGGAAGAAAACGAGACGCGGAGAAAATGAAAGAAAAAAAAAAGAGAGAGAGAGAGAAGGGAGAGGGAAGAAGAAGAAGCGAGGAATATGAATGCAACTAAAGGAAGGAAACAGAAGAGATGAAAGACGAATATAAACGAAAGGAAAGGAGGAGGAGGAGGAGTAGGAGGAGGAGGAGGAGGAGGAAGAGGAAGAAGGAAGACCATAAAGGTAACCAGATGAAGAAGGGGAAGGAGAGAGACGAAAAAATGGAAGAAGGGAGAAGGAAAGAAGACCGTTAAAGCAACTATAGGAAGCGAAGAGTGGAGAGAGGGCGGAAAAGGAAAAGGAGGAATGGATGAGGAAGATGTAAAGGCAGGGAAAAAAATGAAGACGAGGAGTAGGGGAGAGGAATACAAAAGAAGTACAAAGAGACAGATGGGGCAGGAAAATGAAAAGAAAACAAGGTGAGGGAAGGAAGGAAGGAATGAAAAGAAGAGGCGTAGTGTGTGAGAGAGTGAAGGGAAGACGAGGGGAAACAAGAGATGAGAGGTAGAGGGAAAGAGTGAGAGGTGATAGAATAGAAGGAAGGTGAGGGAAGGTGGAGAGAGAGAGAGAAAGATGTAGAGTTAGAGGAAAGGGAATGAGGGAAAGTGAAGGAAAGGAAGAAGAGGGAAGAGATGAGGTAAGAAAGTGAGGGCAGGTGGAGGAGGATAGGAGGAATGGAGGTAGATAGAAAAGGGAGATGAGTGAAGGAATTTGAAATGAGGGAGAGAAAGGAGAAGAGGAGAAGAACAAGGGAAGTGAAGTGAGGGGAAAAAGCAACGAAGTGAGGGGGAAAGGAGACGAGTCGGCTTATGCTTCGCACGAGGGGAAGTTGTACGGCTTTTTATTTAGCCATAGGCCTAGACAAGCCTACCTGAGCCTATTTGCACAACACCGCCGCCCCGGGGAATGCACACCCACGCATAGGCCTCAGACTGTGGCAAGCAACTGTTTCCTCATCAAAAATGCAGATCTGAAATAACCATCTAACATTTTTTACCTTTCATCCTTCCTCCTACTTTTCATCCTTAGGCCTACCGGAACTAATAGGCTCTTTTAGGAGTTTTATAGGCTTACGCTAAGTTATATAGGTTCCAGTAAGGGCTGTTAGGCCTATTCAACTGCTACAGAATCGACAAAAGGTGACAAATTCAGGTTTTGATACAGAGGTGATACAGAGGAAGGGTGAGGGAGTGGTGGGGGTAAGAACAGGGGTAGGGAGAGGAGGGACAGGGGGGGGGGCGTGTATCAGTGTATCAGGTGTGTCAAGTTGTATGTGAGATTAATAGTCGTGGAAGTTGTAGTATTTTTTTTTTTTTGTCAGTTTTTGTATGATTAATTAGAGTGGTTAGTGTTGATAGCAGTCACATGAGAGGTTGTAGTTGTAGTGGCAATAGTAACAGTGACGGTGGAGATACGCTGTGGTAGTAGTAGTAGTGGTAATAGTAATAGCAATACCAGCAGTAGTCGGCTGTAGCAGTGATATCTGTAATAGTTAACCAGTGGCGGGTCAGCGGCCGGGCGAGGCAAGGAGGGAAGAAGACACGAGCAGACCAAGAGAGAGTAGGCGGAGAGAGTAAGGAAGGAGAGAGTAGGGGTGGTGGCGTGTACTGACTGTAAGAAGAGGATAAACTGGGCTAAGGGGATGTAGCACCTGACGGAGGAGAAGCAGGTAACCTCGGGGGCGTCATTACTAATGCAGGCAGTGCGCTGAAGGCCCGCGGCGTGGGTTGGGTGGAGGCGTTGGGAGTGGAGTGGGGTGGAGGTGAAGTGGGGAAGAGAAAACTTGCTGAGTGGCATACAAGTGGGCAGAATGGTGAATGGGTGGTGAGTGTGTGGGGTGTTGGAGCAGGATGGGCGTGTGGTGAGGTAGGCCGAGATCGTGGGCGGGCTGGGGACCTCTTCATCCAGTCCTCCTGCCAGACTAGGCCTACGAGTGAGGATGTCAGCGGTAGGTAGTTTTTTCTTAGGTCTATTAAAGTGTAATTGTTGATGTCATTTCATAAAACATTTATGTGCCATTAAGTTTCTCTCCCACCAAGCCTCTTAGTGTGTGTGTGTGTGTGTGTGTGTGTGTGTGTGTGTGTGTGTGTGTGTGTGTGTGTGTTCTAGTTTTTTTTTTTCTGTGTATTTTAAATTTTGTTCTTCAAATCTCTTATTTCTCTTTTCCTCCCACTGTTTCTCCCATTTCTCTTTCTCCCCCTGTCTCTTTTATCCCTCCCAGCCTCATTCCTCACTAATCATCACTCCTATCCCCCATTCCCTCTCTCTCTTTCTCCACCCCCCATCAATCATCACCCATTCCACCACCCCTTCCTAACATTACCCCTCACTCATCACCCCTTCCCAATCCATCACACCCCATCCCCTCATGTCCCCTCATCTCCCCTCGTAGTCCATCACCCCTCTTCGAATTACCTTCCTTATACCGCAAAAATCTCCCCTTCCTACTCCACCCCATCCATCTCTCCCCTCCCCCATCATCTGCCCGTCACCCAACACCCATCCCACGTCCCTCCATCCCTCACCCCTCCTCCTGCCGAAGCCTCAGGTCCAGGGCCATAAATTAGGTACGTAAGGGTCACTGTGGTGGCTTTGTTTGTCTGTAGCAGAGAGAGAGAGAGAGAGAGAGAGAGAGAGAGAGAGAGAGAGAGAGAGAGAGAGATTGACTGGCTGATTGACTGATTGAGGAGAAAGTTAATTGTAAGTTTAACTCTTGTCAGAAATTTACTTGTCCACACACACACACACACACACACACACACACACACACACGCCGAGTCGCCTGGTAGTGTTTTTTCATCGTTATTTTCACCTCACGTTGGGTAAATATGGGCGCCAAAGATTTATTAGGTGAATGTCCTCTGTTTTATAACCTCGAGAGCAGGATTTTAAAATGAGATGAAATTCCGGGCGCCTTAAAGGAGAAAGAGGAAGAAGGGAAGGAGGAAGGTGAAGAAAAATAAG